>NW_024039127.1:1497500-1552747 GCF_016077235.1 Cyprinodon tularosa | reverse complement strand
ATGGATGAGGAATGATGGCTTTTTAGAACCTTAAACGGTTTTTTCCTGCAGCTCCATCAGGGTGAAGCCTCCTTAAAGCTCTCAGCAGGTCCAGCGTTCAGCTCATCTCTGCTCTGCTGCAGATGGTTGCAGCAAAACATCCAACTTCCACCACACCTGAAGAGCAGCAGAGGTCCAAACCTAAAAAGTTCTGTTTGTTGCAGTTCTGTCTGCAGGTCTGAAACCTGCAGGAGCCTGAAGAAAGATCCAGACAAACCCAGCAGAGAAACAGGATCCACTAACGTGGGTTTTATTCTGTTATGCTCCACTTAAACAGAGAAACAGCTTCTCCTCTCCTGGTTTAATGGATCAGAACAAATTTCCCAATAGGACAAGTGTCAAAGCGTTTCATGTTTCAGAGGCAGGAAGAAGACTGCCGAGCAGCTCTTAGACCAAAGTCGTCCTTTACAGTCTAAGTGTGTTTAGAAGCTGACGTATGTGTGGATGTATAGACATTGGTGTGTGGACCGTTAGATTAAAGCAGTGCGTTGAAGACGTCAGTGGGAGGGGGATCCGTGGTCCACCCTTCAATTTGGACTTTAAGAATCCTGATTAACCACAGCTAAAATGATGGAAAGTCTTCCTACGGGAAGGAGTACGTAAAAAAAAGAGGATTGAAGTTTTGATCTCCTTTTAGGGGAAGGCAGCGCACCTCCCACCTGACCCGATAGCGTCTCCCTGCTGTGGTGCGAACACCTTAGCGTGTTAGAATCTAGGCCTTTTTATGGCGGCAAAGGGAAAAAACGGGATTTAAATATATTAATAATGCTCAGCAAATACAAAAAGCATGAAAAACACTATAGTTATAGAATATAGAGAGCAGCAAAGTGTAAACATGCTGCAAACACATAAATGATGCTAACCATCAACAGAAACACGAACCACAGCAAAAATGCTGCGAGTAGCAGTTGTTCAGAAAATTTAGATTTCTCTTGTTTCATATATTTAGTTATGTTATTTATCCCGAGAAAAATGTTTTTACTCAGTTTGTTTCACCTGCAAGGCCACAAAAGAGTGAGAAGTGCTTTGCATACAAGGAATACTCAATAATTTTTATTGCTTAACCAAAGTTTGGGTAATTTGCTTTTACTCAGAAACAACCTTTACAGCTTTTTCGTCATTATGAGTAAGGGAGAAAACCTGTCTAGATCAGAACAGGGCAGATTACTGTGCCATAAGGGTCGTATGATGAACTGTTCTCTCTTTGCAAAGATATGAAAATAAAGTGCCGACTGAGTGAAATCCATCGATCTCCGTTTATTCACCTAGGCGGAATAGTTCAATACTTCTTTCCCACTGCATAGCACAACACAAAAGTTATAAAAAGTTGCAAACTACGGCTGCATGACTGAAGAGCTCCAGACCAATAAGGGGAAACAAATAACAACACAATTGGGACCAACTGTAGACATTATTTACTAAAAAATATCTACAGACCAGATCAGTTTGGAGGACATCTTTGTGCGTTCTCGTGTCCTCGTGAAACGTCATCAGCTTCGTTCCTAGTACTGTTCCAATTCACAAGAACAACAAGACTGAGAACGGACAAAGTCCCCGGATGTTTTCTCGCCCCTTGCTGCCACCCGATCCGTCCTGCGAATGCGCAAATAGAATAATAAGATCCAGGTCACCGAAAACTACGTAATAACGGTGCTGAAAATACTATATACTTCAAACATTTAGGAATGCTAAACTACATCGTATAGAAAATATTGAAGACTTTTGAGGAAGAAATGGATATTTTTATTTTCTCTACATTGTATTTTATGACGTCATCATCGGACAGCTCAGAGCATTTACATTAACGTTCAAAAGCATAAAAGCTCTCATTGAAAAAAAACAACAACAAAACGTTTGAAAGGCTTTTTAAGCCGGGTTTACACTGTGCGATTTTCGGGGCGATTTTCCAGTCGTGCGAGAATCTTTGATCGGGCCGACTTTGATCAGGCTGACACTGTCAGACGTGTTTTTTTATGTATTGTTTTTTTTTTTTTTTTTTTAGAATATGTAATATTTACGCAAATACCAAAATATTCTAAACAAAACCCCGGCAGAAAAAAGAATAAAAAAGTAAGAAAAACAAAGTATTGCCTACCAGTAAGTTATTCTGTTTGCGCATGGGATAGTAATGCCCCCCCCTCTTTACCCAGCATGCATCAGAGCAGACTTGTCTGTTCTCCAAACTGACAGCTGTCCCAGCATGCATTGCGGCAGCAGCAGCTTCCAGGTTAGCGCTCACAGAGCTCACAGTATTAAGTTAAAAGTTCTCGTCTGCAGCAGCCGGGGCTAACGTTAGCCCGTCTGCAGTAGCCAGGGCTACCGTTAGCCCGTCTGCAGCAGCCAGGGCTAACGTTAGCCCATCCTCAGCAGCTAGAGCTAATGTTAGCCCGTCTGCAGCAGCCAGGGCTAACGTTAGCCCGTCTGCAGTAGCCAGGGCTACCGTTAGCCCCTCTGCAGCAGCTAGGGCTAACGTTAGCCCGTCTGCAGCATCCCTCTCTCTGCATAGCCATGTGTGAAGGACCGCTGGCTCTAATTGCAAATTTTTTGTTTTATTTGGCAAAATGTTCATTAGATTTGTGTTTATCTGATGGTGTTCATTATTATTCCCCCAATAAATGGAAAAAGTCCAAATTTATAATTATCTAGAGACTATTAATAACAGGAGGTGAAATGCAGCTCCAGACGAACTGAGCGTGTGGTGATGTCATCAGTAACTCGTTCGTTCTCCCCGAGTTCTCCCCGTGTTCTTCTCAAGAACATACTTGGCGAGGACACCCGTCCGTTCTCGCGTTTTTGTGAATTGAGAAACGACCTCAGTCCTTCTGTGTATCCTGTTTTTACCTTTTCTAAGGGTCTGACCCCATATGAGTTGATAATCGCCTCCCCCTGGTGGTCTGGAGGGATTTTGTACGACGGAGTATTAGGGCCACACATGAAGAGAAAAAATATTTTTGCCATGACGAGATTAAACTCGACATGTCGACTTTAAAGTCGACATGTCGAGTTTAAACTCGCCATTTCGAGAATAAAGTTGAAATGTCTTGTTGAGTTTAATCTCGACGTGTCGACTTTAAACTCGCCCTGTCGACTTTAAACTCGCCATTTCGAGAATAAAGTTGATATATCGTGGCGACTTTAATCTCGACATTCCAAAGTTTGGAGAAAAGAGCAACCGCGCTCCACAGCTGCAGTCTGCGTTTTAAGAGTGAAGGTAGTCTTTGACGTGCTGCAACTGTATAATCATCACAGGAAGTACAATTTGACCAAATCATCTACACAAGGCATGTCTGATTCTGGATTCTGTGCATGTAACCTGTGCAGCGGTTGGCTCTCTTGAACTAATTTCAACTTTATTGTCGACACGTCGAGATTAAACTCAACATGACATTTCAACTTTATTCCCGAAATGTCGACTTTAAAGTCGACATGTCGAGTTTATTCTCGTCATGGCAAAAATATTTTTTCTCTTCATGTGGGGCCCTAATACTCCGTCGTAATTTTGTTATCAGGGGCTTGATTCCTTTTTTTTTTTGCTACTTGCAGCATTTTTTCCTTTGCAGGTGTATTTCTAGTTTTACCTTTATGTTTGCATTGCTTTTGTTTTTATTTGATTCATTTAGATATTTTGATCCCTTACAAATGTGCCTGGATGATCGGATCAAATTGACGATGAGCGTTGTGACTCGGTGCTCTAGAGATCAAATCAACTGAAATTGATTGAGATATAAAAACACTACAGAAAATGGAAACACTATTTATGAAAAAAAATTTAAAACTCTTAAATAATAGAAAATAAACACTGTAGAAGATGTTAAACATTATTAGATAAATACAATGTTTTAAATCTTTAACATGGTGGAAATACAGGATGTTCGGAAGTTTTTCCCCTGACAGAATCCGTCTCTGTTTTCCTGTCCTTCGGCGCAGGTCCAACCAATCAGTTCTTTTCTTATCTGTTTCTCATCAAGCTGCTTTTATTGCTTTGCTTCTGTGTTTTATCGCTACGCAATTAAACTGGTGGCGAAATCATAAAGCCATCTCTGCAGGGGCAAGATGTGTGTTTGTGAGAGGCAGACGGTGCGGTCCAGAAACCATGCGGCCTGTTTGTGTCCAGATAATCCTGATGTTCTGTAGGAGAACCATTGGAGGCTTAAAGGAAAAGTTCGCTCATATTCAGAATACCACTTCTGAAATAACTTTAAATATATAATTATTACGCACTTCTCAATAAATGATCAGTGTTTTTAATTCAGAGTAATTTTCATTTGATTGTGCTTTACTGTCCGTGGAGGATATGGAATCAGAAAGGTGGAATAACTCTTTTTTTTTTCCACTTTTACCCGATGTATTCCAGCATCCAGCTGCCATGCACGTGGGCATTGTCAGTTTCACTATAGCTCTGGTGAATTTCAATGGTGAAGTCCTCTGGAAATCTTCAATAATTGTTGTTGATTGCAGATGTGTCTAGTAGTTCCCATTGATTTAGCTTGGAAAGCGGGGAGAATGGCGCTAGGCTTACCGCACCGTGACGTCACTGCCGGAAGATGGCAGGAGGGAGGGGCTACTATATTTGGGCAAAAATGGCTGCTCCCAGACTCAGTCATCGTGACGAAAATTATTCTTTTTATTTTTTTACTGATTAACACTAAATCAATCAAATTACTGCGAACGTATTAGTTTTAGGTATAAATAATGATCCATTGATTATTCCTCATTTATCGAACTTGTGTGAGTGATTCTTCACAGAGAAAATCTCCTGAACCAAAGAGAGCAGAGAGAGAAGCAGCACCTGAAATGGACCAGAACCTGAACCAGTTTTTGCTCCTTGGAATATTTACGGAACGATGGATTTACAGTCGGTCTAAAAACACTTCATTGTGGGGAAATGAAACGTACTTGCAGAGGTTTTTTCAAGTTGTTGAAGATGTTAGTACCTGTAGGCAAGGAGGGTCTGAGGAGGGGCTAAAGTTCTGCTTGGTTCCTCCTGTGAAGGTCCAACCTGAGCGTCGGGTTGGAGGACAGAGTGGAGCACGGATTACAATCGGAACCTTTGATTTACAGTCCTGCAGCCCAGCTGCTCCACAGCAGACTGAAGCGGGTTTAACGGTGTCCTTTATGGATGCTTTTGATATTTTTCCTCATTGTCCTCTATGTTGTATTCAGATGCAGATGTTTAACCAAACATTTTTACGGTGGCCCTGAAGTGCAAACTGCAGCTACAAATCTAAAAGCGCAACTACATAAAGCAAAGCGCAACTAGATTAAGAAAAACACAATTACATTAACCTACCGGAAAAGGTAGGTACCAGTGGGAAACATGAGACATCGCTGATTGGACGACGGCGCCGTTTGACCCTTTAACCGGAAGTTGCGTCGTCTGAACAGTCCAGCTTCTTTTAAGTGTGTCTTCAGTGTTCCTTCAGTGCCCTTTTAGGGCCTCATTGAGGGCCCAATCTGAACTCCTTGGAGGCTCCATGAAGGTTTCAAAAAAGGCTAAACTGAGTCCCAAATGTTTAAAATCGCCCCCAGTGAGGGCCCAATAAGAACTCCATAACTGTCCCATAGATGCTCCATTAGTGTCTGAACTCACCTCAGGTAGGACCTTATCTTCCATTTCTTTGAGACAGAGCTTCTCTTGTTGGAGTGTAGAGTCAATGATGTGCTCAGTTAAAAGTTGGTTTATTTCTTTACATGTAGCTTACATACAAAGGAATCAAAATTAGTTTCCTCTCCATCGCTTTCAAGGTTTTGTGGAGGATTTTGAGGACAGAGATCAGGAGGCACAGGGGAGTCTTAAAGTTTTAATAAGGGCAACTTAGGCAAAAATTTCAAAGTACAAAAAATACAAGGAACCAAATAAACAACTAGAAGGAAGCCAAGGGGAGAGGAACCACGCACAAGGGAGCAACAGAGCAACTAAAGACGGCTTAGCCCAACAAATCCTGTTTTTTTTTCTAGAAAAAATTTAATAGAAACGGATGAACGGGTCCCCCCCTTTGGAATGAGGGTCGTTTGGCCTCTTTGTTAGCCTGCAATACCCCATACCTGTCTATGTCTCTGAAAGGGGGGTCGTTAATGGGAATTGTTGGCCTTAAAAAACCTAGAATGCAGCAATTGAGTCATAGACAGGTCCAATTGAGTCAGAGCCGAATGCTCTGAACGTACAGCTCCGTCTTCATCCCATTGCTGCTAAGATCCCCAAGCAGGAATATTAGCAATGAGGAGAGAATTATCTTCATCTGATCGCTGAGAAGCAGTTTGATTCAGGTGTGTAGAAGACATGTTTGAACCCTCTTATGTTTTATGACCAGTACTTTAAAGGATTCTCGGACCTTCCTCGCTGGAGGGGCTCTGGGCAGAACCAGAACTCCATGATTGGAATGTCTTCTATGGGTTGAAAAAAGATGGATGGATGTTCAGATCCCCACAGATTTTATATTAAACCTGGAAAAAGGAGGATGCTGCTGCTGAAGGTTCTCAGTCATCCAGGTCAGAGTCATTCCAAAAAAAAGAAAGTTAAAATCAATCCTCTGGACTTTGTTTCCAAGTCTGAAGATGTTTCTTTTCCATCCAGGAAGATTTTTCAATTCAAAATGTCAGAAATAGTGTTGAGATTGCAGACATCCCAAGTTCCAAAAACTCATTTCCGCACCGTGTCCCATTCATAAACACTTAAGGGCAACTTCTCAACAACGGTTTATTAACTAACAATAATTTATTAAACACTAAACAGATCAGTATTGGTCTTTTATTTTCAATTTTTATTACTTTCAATCCTGTGGCCTTGAACATCAGCTTTGCTTTCTGTTTTTCATGGGACTTCAGCATAGAGTGCACCTCACCACGGTGACATCGTTCCTCAACATGGCCGGTTCTAGACGGGGGCCAACGGGGGCCAGATATCCTAATGATGATATGCGCTGGAACAGACATGGTTACTGATGGGTCCTTTGGATCTACTTCCTTCTTTTTCTTTACAAATTCAGTTTTACCAATTATTCAAAAGCAATAAGGTGATAGCTTCAGTGTTACTGAGATAGGATCCCAGCTTTCATCTGCTAAATGTTCTTTTTTTCCCAACAAATAAAAAAATTCCTCTAATTTTTACAGATGAATTTAACTGTTTTTCTTGAGTTCTAATTCAAGTTTTATAGAAAACTAGTTTTAACTTAAATTAAGTCAAAAATATGTAAAATTCCTAAATTTTAAATGTATATTCATCTCATAAGAAATAGAATTTTTATTGAACCTAATTGAAAGGAAATTTCCCTTCATGCAGCTCTCTATATATATATCTGAATCCCTTGCCCTGTTTTTTATTTCAAAACATGCTGGCCCCCTCCTGGCCCCCTGGTAGATTTGGTCTAGATCCGCCACTGTTCACCTTCACTAGACGTGGATATACTTTAGTATATTCTGCTGTAAAGTCCTATATTTTTGTTTTTTACTCGAGGATTGAACCTCTTAACCTGACTCCACCAGATGGATTTGCTCCGCATATCCATCTGGAAACCTTCCGTTGAAGTAATTTTGGGAAGGGGCGAAAATACTGGTTAGCTGATTGGCCTATGTTGGTGATAGACGGGCCAAATAAACCAATCAGATCAACGAAGCATATGACGTACTAACAGAGCGACGACGAAAACACAACCACAAGCCAGGCTACTCTTGCTTCTGCAGGTAAAGGCTCATTAGATCAGCAAAAAAGCAACATGTCGGCAAAGGATGTTTGCCGTTTATGTAAAGATAATTTGCGAATAAAAGGCACAATTTCAGGTGCCCGGTCCATATTCCAAAAGAAGAATGAACTGTCGCGCTTCTCGTTGCGTCACACCTCAACCCGCCTCAAAGCCAACGCTGATTGGACGTTCGTTTGGTGAACGGCTCCAAATTTTCTTCAACGGAGAGTCTCCAGACTGATCAGCGAGTGAAACCTTGAAAGCTCGCGAGATCAGGATGGTCTCACGAGGCTATGAACCTCTGCCATTTCCCAGGATGCACAGCTTTGAGTGGTAACTAGGTGACTGCCAGAGAGTAACCAGAGAAACTTATCAGAGTTGATCAGAGCATCGCTTTGGACAGAAACACTGCACAGGTTTCACCAGCAACCTCCTCCCCACACCCCGCTCTCTATTGTTGTTCCTGTGCAATCGCAGTAGTTCTAATCCTCACATGATGCATTAATTATTGCCTCTTTGCTCTCAGTCGCATTAAAAAAATACCTCACAGAGTCTAAAATCCGGGATAATTTATCCGACTCGCGGGCATCCATGAACAACCATCGATATCAGGGAGACTCCCTGAACTTCTGGGAGGCTTGGGATGTCTTAGTTTAAGGTTTTATAGAGTGGACCAACAAAGCCTTGCTTTTGTTTAAAAAAAGTTCGACCCCTCATGGGGGGGACTTAGATTTCACTTTCGAAAACATACAATGCAGCAATTGAGCTGATCTCTTCCCGCTATCATCGCAGCCACAGTCCCTGTACAGGAGACTGAAGGACCTCGTCCTTCATCCAGGCCAACAATTCCCTCTAACGACCCCCCTTTCAGAGACAGACAGGTATGGGGCATTGCAGGCTAACAAAGAAGCCAAACGACCCCCATTCCAAAGGGGGGGACCCGTTCATCCGTTTCTATTTGCATGTTTTCTAAACTAAAACCAGGCTTTGTTGGGCTGCTGGATAAAACCTGGAACTAAACGCTATTTCTGACATTTTGAATTGAAAAATTTTCCTGGATGGAAGAGAAACGTCTTCAAACTGGGAAACAAAGTCCAGAGGATTGATTTTAATTTTCTTTATCGGAATGAGGACGTTATTTTCTTGCTCTGTGACGGTAAGAGCAGAAACCTTTCTCCGACATTTAGAAGAGGTATTTTTAAGCCGGGGGAGTTTTCTTCTTTTGCTCTGATGCTTTTCCTTTGCAGCCGGTGACCTTTGCTGCTGCTCTCCTGTTACTCTGAGGTCATTCATGTTTATTCATCAAGTTTCTCCACCACATGGCTGGCGAAGCTCTGAATCCTCTCGAGCCAAAAGCACAAGTATATAAACCCTAAAAAAAAGAGTTTTATTCATCATTTATTTGTATTTTAATATTTTTATCTCTCTCTAATCCGTTCCATACCAAAAGAAAACACCTGGGTCAGGATGGGCGTGGCTGTTACCATGGTTACGTACCTTCATTGTCAGACTAGCAGCTGGAAGATGTTCTAATAATCTGACTAAAGCCTCATTTCATGGGTCAGAAAGCTCCAACAAAACCCATGATGCATCCTTATATGATGCAGATAAAAGTTTAATTAGGGTCACAGTGTAGTTAAAGGAAAAGTTTGGTCATATTCAGAATACAACATCTGAAAATACTTTAAATATGAAATGATTCCATCCTGTTCACTAATTGATCAGTGTTTTTAATTCAGAGTAATTTTCAGTAATGTTCTTTACTCATCCAGATACGGAAGAGGATTAGGGCCACTGGAAAAAAAAAAAAAAGTTAACAGATTTTTTTTAGTTTATTTCAGTATAGTATGGGATTAAAGTCAGAATTCTGTGATTAAAGTCAGAATTCTGAGAAAAAAGTCAGAATTCTGACTTTTTTTCTCAGAATTCTGACTTTTTTTAATTGTCAGAATTCAGTCAGAATTCTGAGATTAAAGTCAGAATTCTGAGATTAAAGTCAGAATTCTGAGATTAAAATCATAATTCTGACTTTAATCTCAGAATTCTGACTTTTTTCCCATGTTAAACTGAAATAAAATTTAAAAATCAGTTTACTTTTTTTTTTTTCAGTGGCCCTAATCCTCTTCCATATCCAGATTACCATCCTGCCTTCAAAGATTATTTCTCTGTGGGAGCCGCTCAGACCCCCACATACCGGCGCTGCGCTGTCACTGGGAATCCCCAGCAGCAGCTGCCTCAGGCCCGAGAGCCTCTCCAGGGTTTTCCCCTCCTGTTGGTGGCGGCTGGAAGTAGATGTTAGCGTTTTTCAGGTCTGTGCTACAAACTGCAGGCAGCAGGATAATAAAAGCCAACATATTCTGCCGGCAGGTTTCTACATTTGAAGTTAATTTAGGCGTTAATAAACTGTTTCAGAGGAGTGATCATAGCGCTCTGCATCAGCAGTGCTGCATCTGACTCCCTGCCAGCTCCCAGATCAGCTTCTCTCATTGGTTGATGAGGCGCGTCCAGCAGCTAAAGCTCAATCTTTCCAGCTCCAGCAGCTGCTGCTTGCGAAGTGCGTCACGCGCCTCAGATGCTTAGAAGCTGCACTGCAAGATGTGCTGCTCCTGCAACTCTAGAGGCGCTGCATCCATAGAGTTTGCAGGTAAAGCCGCTGCTTCTGCTGCTCAGATGTCAGGTGTGAACGTAGCATAAGTGTGTTATGCTACATTTCTGTTGACCTTCTATCATTTATTTGATCTTGGAACTGAACGTTGAACCTGGAAGATCTAGTTTAGATTAGGAAACTGTCTCTGGGCGTCTGTTAACAGGCTGGTTTTAACTTTATCTGCTCATTCCTGAGAAAAACCAAAGATCTGAATGAATGAGGACACATCTAGAAGTTAAGGAACTAGATTTCTCCTATTTCTTTTTCATTTATATATATATTGATAATTAGAAGAGTCTTCATCCATTCCTTCCTCTGGTTCTAATGATTTATCTCCTGATGAGCTCCAAGTCTTTGAGGCTGGATGGCCTCTTTTCCATCACCCTAATCTTTAATCCAGATCCTCTGCGCAGATAGCTGGACATCTCCTCCTGTTCGACGCCATGTTTTAGAAAGCAGGCAGAAAAAAATACCAGTTTCAATTGCTCCCTGCTGCCCCCTACTGACCAGCCGTCAGAACCAGGTCCAAATCACCCGCTGATTTAAAAATAAGAATCAGTTTGTTTCATTTCCATTCTGTCCAGTCCGGGGACATCTGTCCTCTGCATCTAACCCGTCTCTCAGCGCCCAGCGGCTCCTGGTTCTGATCCTGATCCTGGTCCTGGTTCTTCTCAGGGACTTTGAGATCCAGCAGAGGAGGAGCAGTCAGGTGCTGCAGAGTTGATGTCAGTCCAGACCAGGTCTCTGGATTCTGGCTCAGGAAGCAAACCTCAATGTGACCTGCTGGGAAAAAGAGACTTAAGCTTCATTTCCTCCGTTTCTCTTATTTCCTCTCCACTGCCTCTTCCTCACAGACTTTGCTTCTCCTTTTTATTGACCCTCTGTCCTTCACCTCCTTTCTTCCTCCTTGTTTTCCCTCCCCTCTCCTCTTCCTCCCGTCTCCTGACCCTGACTGCACCAGCTCTGTCTGGCTGACTGAGCTTCAGCTCAGCAGAAGGAGAGAAAAACTTTTCCTCTCATCAATTATTTCCTCTCAGTATCTGAGTGCACCTCCTCTTCCTCATCTGTGTTTCCTCTCCTGCATCCAGCCTCTCCTGGTTTTCTATCCTCCATCTCCTCCCTGGCTGAATCGTTTAGAACTTGAGTGTCTTTGCAGCCTGAGCTAAGATGGTCCAGAAGTCCCTGAAGTCTCTAGGTGACCCTGGAACAACGGAACATTTTGTACCCGACCTTCTAAGGTCGTCCTGAAAGAAAAGATCATCTCCTTAATTATGAAGTTGGCGGAATATTTGTGACATGTTCCCATGAAGCTTCATGAACTGTGTGGATCGTTGAAGCAATTTGCCCAAACTGACCAACGCCTCATATAGCTTTATCTCACCATCACTGCTTCTGAGTCGCTTTGCTCCTTTAATGGTGCGTTCAGACCAGGCAGTGTCTGCAGTGGTTTCCGTGAACCCCGCAGGGATTTCAACACTTTGCATTTCAGATGCTCAGCGTTTACATCTTGGACCGCATCATCAAATAGGATAATCTGCAGAATGGGAGAATAGAGACCGAATGATGAAAAGGGGTCCCTATGTCCTCCAGCAATCTAAGCCTTTAATTAAGTTAAATTCAGTTTATTTCTATAGCACCAATTCACATCATGTCATCTCAGGTCACTTTCCAGTTCACCAGATCATCCAGTCAGATTGATTCAAAGTTTTCTATCTAAGGAAAACCAGCTGATTGCATCGACTCATTGACTCTTCAGCAATCCCTCACACTAAGCATGCTTGTAGCGACAGTGGAGAGGAAAAACTCCCTTTGAACAGGAAGAAACCTCCAGCAGAACCAGGCTCAGTGTGAGCGGCCATCTGCTGAGGCCCACTGGGGTTCAAGGAGACAGAAGCAGACATAGAAAAAGAAGCATAGATACAAAAGGCAACTGTCAACCAGCTCCACAGGCGGCCCCGTCCAGGAAACACACAGCCAGGCAGACGAGCTCCGAGCCAGCTCCCATGTCAGAGGATGAAGAGAGCACATCCAGTTTAACCTGACTCCACCAGATGGATTTGCTCCGCATATCCATCTGGAAACCTTCCGTTGAAGTAATTTTGGGAAGGGGCGAAAATACTGGTTAGCTGATTGGCCTATGTTGGTGATAGACGGGCCAAATAAACCAATCAGATCAACGAAGCATATGACGTACTAACAGAGTGACGACGAAGAGAAGCCAATTGATAGATCAAACTCTTGCTGAAACCAGTGGGGAGAAGAGCAAAAACATCTTTTCCTCTGAGAAAAGCCTCCAGAGCAGTGTTTTGCTCTTCTTTCAGTGAACAAATACTCTGTAATTCCCATAAAACTTGCTCGATAGCCACGCTAACGCTAGTTTCATTGGCTGAAGCCGCCATGTTCTTTAGACTGAACTGTCGCGCTTCTCGTTGCGTCACACCTCAACCCGCCTCAAAGCCAACGCTGATTGGACGTTCGTTTGGTGAACGGCTCCAAATTTTCTTCAACGGAGAGTCTCCAGACTGATTAGCGAGTGAAACCTTGAAAGCTCTCGAGATCAGGATGGTCTCACCAGGCTACATCCAGTTAGTCACAGTCAGAGAAACAGGACTACACTGGAAAACAGGCCAAGCTCCAACATCTAGAAACAAAGGTGTTGATGGCAGCAGCACAGCTGATATTTCTCTCCAGGATGGAGTCACAGCCAAACAGGAACAGACCAGATGAAGCTACTATGAGAAAAAGCAGAGAGAGCAGAACGTTAGAGATTGAACTAACAGATTCTGCAGAGTGGGAGAATAGAGATAGAATGAAGCAGAATGATGAAAAAGGGGTCCCTATGTCCTCCAGCAGTCTAAGCCTATAGCAGCAGAACTATAGAGATAGCTCATCTGTTTAGTCTGATTGGGAAAATATCAAATTGGCTGCTGTGAGAATGAGATTTCAAAATATATAGAGTGTGTAAATGTAACAAATACTTTTCTTTGGTTTAACATTGTGATAAACGTCTCTGCAATATATTTTGGAGAATTTTTACAATTCTGGATAGTTGCAAATGGGAATGAGAAAAGGTGGAAGAAGCCATCAAAAGGGAGGGACAGAAGACAGGCGGAGAGGACTAATAGATAACAGGTGGATTATAGAGTACAGTGAAATGTTTGACAATATGAGCGGAAAGATCATCATTTAAGAAGTGTAAAATAATGAATAAATCAAATACATTTTACTTTTATTATGTTAAGACCTTCTAGTTCAGGAATCATCTGAGAGCTTCTTCCTCCTTCTGATTTGAAGGTTAACCCCGACCTCGTGTAGTTATTCAGTTTACCTGCTGTGGGACAATGAACAACATAATAATTGAACTTTATTGATCTCTCACTGGAGAAATCTACCTCTGCATTTAACCCCTCCCCTTTGACAGCAGTGGGCTAGCATTGTGTGGGGCACGGGGTCTTGCTCAGGAACCCAGAGTGGCAATCTGTGAGGATCAAACCGGATGTTTGCAACCTTCTCAGAGCACAAGCGCACTGCTCTAACCCCCTAGGACTCCATTTTCTTTTATTCTCTAATCTGAGACAGCTGGCTCCTGACAACTTCTTCGACATTTTGGTGGCGACTTTCACCTCCATCTCTTCAGTATTACTGCTTGATATCTCGTTAAGCTTGATTCTCTCCCATTTGAGTGCCGCTTAGAGGGCTGGGATTGGTCCAGAAACCTCCCAGTCAACATCCCAAGGATGAACAGAGCTGATTTATGATGAGGAACCCATAGAGCATCAGAGGCGTTCACTGAACCCGGACGCCAAACCCTCGCCTCGGTTCTGTTCTTCCCCGGACACTCGGCACGGTTATCGGATTTCTGGTGGCGTTCAGGTGAATCTGATTCCTCAGGCTTGGTTCAAGATGAAGCTGCACTGGAACCTCAGAGGCTGCTTTGAAATATTTATTCAGGGTTTAACACGGCCAGAAATAGAAGAGAGGAGGAGGAACTGGGAGAGGGAGAGCAGAAATAAAACCAACCGAATGCTGGAAATAGAAAGCTAGATGAAACACCTCATGATGCAGTTTTTATCTGTCTGCATCACACCGCTGGTCAATAAGAAGGAAAAACGCACCTTATGTTCATCTAAACATCTAAACTCTTTTGTCTCCTGAATATAGAAATGTTTAGTGAGTTTTTATTCAGAGTGAAGAGGATGTTTCTCCCAGTTCCTCCACGACCAGATGACTGATTCCAGTTTAAGACAAGTTGTTAAATTTCCCAGTATTTCACTGATAAAGGCTCTAAGCAGATGGTTTACCTTTTATTGATAAGAAGACAGTTTATTGCATCAGCTGTCTGTTATGAGGACAGGCAGCCATTTTTTTTTCAGGCTTTGCTGATGGCTTTTGGTTTAACTTTGGAGGTGCTGGGATGGATGGAGGTCGATCTGTGGCAGAAGGAGGCGTGGTTTCCTGATGACCTAACAGCTTCAGGTCTTTGTTCCACCTGCAGATCCGGTCTTCTGTCAGACCAGCATCCAGATGCTCAATGCGCGTGTAAAAGACGTCAGATTAGCGTTTATTTTGTTTTGTACGAAAAATAGACTTTAAACTTCCTCAACGAGCATCTATCCCTCATGTATGAAAATCATGTATTAAAAAAAATCCTTAAGATCACCACACGCTGCAAAAAACACCAACAGGTAAAAGGGATAAAAAGGGCTAAAGGCATACATGCCCGTTCTGGTAGTTTAAAGTGTATTTATCATATAAAACTAAAGGGATAAACTAAAGCGTTAAAAGGGTTTTGAGTATGGGTATGCTGGTCTGATGGGGTATGCTGGTCTGATGGGGTATACTGGTCTGATGGGGTATGCTGGTCTGATGGAACGCCAGTTCTGCTGGGCTTTCCTGCTGCTAGCTCGGTTAGCTTATCGTCACATTCCTGTTGATCAACAGCTCCACTGTCTTCACTCTGTGGTTTGTGGCGAAACAGAACATGTTTGTCGATGCGAACAACTTGCATCCAGTCTCTTATACCGCTTTCCCACTGGCCAAAAAAATCAGTTTAAAGGAAAAGTCCGCCCAACAAGGAATAATTAATGGGTCAGTATTTATACCTAAAACTAATATGTTCGCTGTGATTTAATGAATTTAGTGCAAAAAATAAAAACCATAATATTCATCACAATCACTGAGTCTGGGAGCGGCCATTTTTGCCCAAATATAGTAGCCCCTCCCTCCTGCCATCTTCCAGCAGCGACGTCACGGTGCGGTTAGCCTAGCGCCATTCTCCCCGCTTTACAAGCTAAATCAATGGGAACTACTAGACACATCTGCAATCAACAACAATTAGTGAAGATTTCCAGAGGACTTCACCATTGAAATTCACCAGAGCTATAGTGAAACTGACAATGCCCACATGCATGGCAGCTGGATGCTGGAATACATCGGGTAAAAGTGAAAATAAAGAGTTATTCCACCTTTCTGATTCCTGATCCTCCACGGACGGGTTGGTCGTTGGATCGCCAACTGGAAGAGGGAGGATTTATCATCGAACTTCTGGCCAGAGAAAAAACCCGTAATATGTAGCCAACATTTGGAAGAAGAATGTTTTCAAGATGACTTGGATAATAGCGCGTTGTGACAAACACCAGATACAGCACTGGGACTTGATCAACAGCCGATACCGCACCGTGACGTCACTAACAGGTAGGTGGCAGTAATGTTCTTTGACAAACATGGATGCCTCCAGTAAAGCACATTCATATGAAAATTACTCTGAATTAAAAACACTGATCATTTATTGAACAGGATGGAATCATTTCAGATTTAAAGAACTTTCAGAAGTTTGGATTCTGAATATGAGCGACTTTTCCTTAAAACCCGGGAACACTGACACTCGCTGATGGGTGTCTACCCAGGTCAAACGAATTGGCAAGAGACCCACGTTAAAATCGGCTCTGATGGGCACGTTGTGGAATTGACAGAGTTGACTTATCAGCAATCCCTCACACTAAGCATGCTTAAAGCAACAGTGGAGAGGAAAAACTCCCTTTGAACAGGAAGAAACCTCCAGCAGAACCAGGCTCAGTGTGAGCGGCCATCTGCTGAGGCCCACTGGGGTTCAAGGAGACAGAAGCAGACATAGAAAAAGAAGCATAGATACAAAAGGCAACTGTCAACCAGCTCCACAGGCGGCCCCGTCCAGGAAACACACAGCCAGGCAGACGAGCTCCGAGCCAGCTCCCATGTCAGAGGATGAAGAGAGCACATCCAGTTAGTCACAGTCAGAGAAACAGGACTACACTGGAAAATAGGCTGATATCCAACATCCTGATGCTGGATCAGGAGCTTTGATCCACCTAAAGGTCACCATTTAAATATCTGTCTAAGCAAATGCAAATTTGATCTATTTTTGGAATAAGACCTGATTCTACATAGAAAAATAATCTGTAATAACTGCCATAATGTTGACTAGAAATCTAGTCCAGATCTGTAACAACCCATGTACATCTATGCTGCAAGCTTCTACTTATGTTAGGTCTAGAAGTCTGAGACAGAGCAGGTGAACAAGCAAACATGGACCTTTGATGGTAAAGCGCAGGGAGAGGCTTCATCATGGTCGGTACAGCATTATTTCCCCTCAGCCTCTCCTACGCTACTAGAAACAACAACATAGATGTGATCTCACATAGAGAGTTTCTGATCTCAGTCATCAGTGGAGATGAAATGTTTTGGGCTGACTGGTGGAGAAGGACAGGAGCGAGACCAAAAGAAGCAACATTTAAACATAGATGGCTGGGAATAAACAGAAGAATCTATTTTCAGATGTGCTGAGTTGTTATTTAAAGCTACAGAGACGTTCAGGTTCAAAGAGCTCAGTTCTCATCAGAGACACATCTTAGCATCATCACGTCACGCTGCTGGTCTAAACAGCCTCAGCTGATGGTCCAATAACAGCAGGGAGCTCCTTATTGGACCCCTGGTGGTCTCTGAACCATCACATGATACCAAACGGTCCAGCAGGCTGACCCGCCCTCAGCAGGACCGCTGTTCTGTCAGCCCAGCAGACCTATAGTCAATACGCATGAGCATGATGTCAGATTTGTGTTTATCCCTATAGTTTTGTGTGAAAAATAGACTTTAAACTACCTCATTGTGCGTTTATCCCTTTAGTCATGAACAAAAAAAAAAACAATTTAATGTCAGATCGCCATACGCTTAAAAAAACACCAAAAAGTAAGTAATTAAATTGTTTTTATGCACATGACTAAAGGGATACACGCCCGCTGAGTTAGTTTAAAGTCTATTTTTCATACAAAACTAAAGAGATAAACTAAATAGATAAACTAAAGGGATAAACTAAAGGGATAAATTAAATAGATAAACTAAAGAGATAAACTAAAGGGATAAACTAAAGAGATAAACTAAAGGGATAAACTAAAGAGATAAACTAAAGGGATAAACTAAAGAGATAAACTAAAGGGATAAATTAAATTGATAAACTAAAGAGATAAACTAAAGGGATAAACTAAAGAGATATACTAAAGGGATAAACTAAAGAGATAAACTAAAGGGATAAACTAAAGAGATAAACTAAAGGGATAAACTAAAGAGATAAACTAAAGGGATAAACTAAAGAGATATACTAAAGGGATAAACTAAAGAGATAAACTAAAGGGATAAACTAAAGAGATAAACTAAAGGGATAAACTAAAGAGATAAACTAAAGGGATAAACTAAAGAGATAAACTAAAGGGATAAACTAAAGAGATAAACTAAAGGGATAAACTAAAGGGATAAACTAAAGAGATAAACTAAAGGGATAAACTAAAGAGATAAACTAAAGGGATAAACTAAAGAGATAAACTAAAGGGATAAACTAAAGAGATAAACTAAAGGGATAAACTAAAGAGATAAACTAAAGGGATAAACTAAAGAGATAAACTAAAGGGATAAACTAAAGAGATATACTAAAGGGATAAATTAAATTGATAAACTAAAGAGATAAACTAAAGGGATAAACTAAAGAGATATACTAAAGGGATAAATTAAATTGATAAACTAAAGGGATAAATTAAATTGATAAACTAAAGAGATAAACTAAAGGGATAAACTAAAGAGATATACTAAAGGGATAAACTAAAGAGATAAACTAAAGGGATAAACTAAAGAGATAAACTAAAGGGATAAACTAAAGAGATAAACTAAAGGGATAAACTAAAGAGATATACTAAAGGGATAAACTAAAGAGATAAACTAAAGGGATAAACTAAAGAGATAAACTAAAGGGATAAACTAAAGAGATAAACTAAAGGGATAAACTAAAGAGATAAACTAAAGGGATAAACTAAAGGGATAAACTAAAGAGATAAACTAAAGGGATAAACTAAAGAGATAAACTAAAGGGATAAACTAAAGAGATAAACTAAAGGGATAAACTAAAGAGATAAACTAAAGGGATAAACTAAAGAGATAAACTAAAGGGATAAACTAAAGAGATAAACTAAAGGGATAAACTAAAGAGATATACTAAAGGGATAAATTAAATTGATAAACTAAAGAGATAAACTAAAGGGATAAACTAAAGAGATATACTAAAGGGATAAATTAAATTGATAAACTAAAGAGATAAACTAAAGAGATAAACTAAAGAGATAAACTAAAGAGATAAACTAAATAGATTAACTAAATAGATTAACTAAAGAGATAAACTAAATAGATAAACTAAAGGGATAAACTATAGGGATAAACTAAATAGATAAACTAAAGAGATAAACTAAAGGGATAAACTAAAGAGATAAACTAAAGAGATAAACTAAAGAGATAAACTAAAGGGATAAACTAAAGAGATAAACTAAATAGATTAACTAAATAGATTAACTAAAGAGATAAACTAAATAGATAAACTAAAGGGATAAACTAAAGAGATAAACTAAATAGATAAACTAAAGAGATAAACTAAAGAGATAAACTAAATAGATAAACTAAAGATAGTTTTGATTTATGCCCAATAAGCGTGGACTGCGCTATGTTATTCCACGCCACACCGCCAGAGGGCCAATCAGGGACTAGCTAGGATTGTGGGTGTGGTGTGTTTCTCCTCCGGTTATGGAGGGTTGGCTCCTCACTTCAAAGGAAATCACCCCCATATGTGAAGAGAATAAAATTCAGAAAACTCAATTATAAAGAGAATGAAAAAGGAAATTTGTAAAAATAAATTAAAAAGGATCCCGGCTTTCGGAACCCCAGCTGTAGAGGACAAACCCTTCAGGGAAAACTTTCTCTTCCTCTTCAGTAACTGTTAGGGGTGCCAATACTTTTGCCATTGTTGATTTAGAGAGAAAAAAAGGGAAACTATGAAAGCCACTTTTAAACATTTTCTATCAGGACTGAGGAGAAGGAGCTGAAGAAAGGAGGATGGAGGAGAGGATGGAGGACTGGAGCTGTCTGAAGAGCTCCTCCTCCAGAGGAGGAAAAACATGGAACAACCATCCCTCCTCCTGCAACTTTCATCATCACTCCATCAATTAAACATGGCTGAAGATTACACCAGAGGAGGAGAATGGAAAGGAGACGACGGATCAGAAGAGGAGGAGGAAAGACGAGGAGGAGAGCGGTCAGGCTTTTAGCAGAACCCAGAATAGATGTTTCAGGGAGGAAAGACAAACTGAGCCGGTGATCAAACTCCACGGGTCGATAGCTCTGTCCTAGGGAAGAACCAGTCAAACCGTTTGGAGGCGGAAGAGGAGGAACAAAGCTCCTGTTTTCCTTCTCTTCGCCTGCTTTGACCCTCGTCTTCACCGCAGTGGAGGGAAGGTGTTTGGAGAAGCTGCAGTGGAAGTATTTCTGCTTCCTCCTCAGAACAGTTTGGTTTTCCTGAAGCAGAAACCAACCAGGAGTCTCTGTCAGATCAGAGAGATTAAAGCTCAACATGGGGGCCGGCGAGGCCCGGGTGGAAAATTCAGATTAGCTGCATTCAGGGTCAGAGTTTAGGAAGGTATATCCAGGTGTTCCACTCACCTGAAACAGGTAGAACATCTGGAAATGACCTCATTTAAGCCCTGAGGGTTTTAGGAGTAAATTAGATACAGTAGAAGTGTAAATTAAAGCAAGTTCAGCTCCCTAACTATAAATTGGAAATACAAATGTTTGTATTTGTTTGACAGAAATGCATAGAGGAATATTTTACATGCCACCATGTCTGATTTATAGGCAGAGGTGGAAAAAGTACTAAAATATCATACTCAAGTAAAAGTACCAATACTTGAATGAAATATTACTCAAGTACAAGTAAAATCACCCATTAGAAAAATTACTCAAGTAAATTAATAAGTAGCTGATTTAAAATGTATTTTAAGTAAAAGTTACTTAGTTACATTTAAAAAAAAAAACTGTTGCCAACCCCGCCAAGATAGTGCTGCAGGAAACACGGACTTAGGCCCCGTCCACACGAAGTCAAAACGAACACGAAATGCTAATATTTCCCAGAACGTTTGTGGTAAAGACGGAGACGTAAAATAAATGTGATCGTCCACACGAATGCATGAAAACGCTGCAAAATGTATGCCAGGCCTGTAAGCGGCGCTGTGGTGCCAAAGCAAAAATAGGCGACGAAATGTTGGGCATGCGCACTAATATTTATACATGGTTGCCCTGCGGGTCCATTTTCGTGGTTCAGTCAAATTCAGGTGCTGAACTATGTTGTCTATATTGCTCTGTTCTTCCTGGAGATATTCCAGAAGAAGAAGATTCTGTTGTAAGCCCGACAGCAGGGTGAGTAGCATGAGCAGCAACCATTCAACACAGTACGGCGCCATTGTTGTTGTGATACTGTGTCGCGCATGCGTGTTTAGAGGCGACGCTATGACGCATGCGTGTAAGAAAAAAAATGCGGTTAGAGCTTAAAGATGGAAACACGAAAACGGCGTTTCAAAATCTTCCCACTCTGAAGGCTGAATAAAAAAAAGATTGTTTACAGACCCCCGAAACGCCGGCTTCGTATGGATGAGAGGCTGGTTTGGTGAAAAACTTGGGGTTTCTTTAGCAATTTATTTTCCCAAGCCACTCAGAGCCGCAGTATAAGGATGAAAGAGCCGCATGCGGCTCCGGAGCCGCGGTTGCCGACCCCTGTGCTAGACAAAATCAGCAATGCCACAACACAGGTTGTTTTGCTAATTGGCTATTAGTCATGAAAACTTTGTTTAAAGTACCGATGCACTAAATACTTACCAAAACATGCTTCCGCAGATTAGATGTGGAGTTATTGAATGCTGCCAGTTCACCTTTGGCAGACACATCTGGCATTGCATGATGATACTGTCGGCCCTCTTGAATTTAAATGAAAAGCAGTCTTTCAAATGTGGCCGAGGATTTTTGTCGTTTTGTGCAGCAGAATTCGATGTTTCAGCTAGCATTTCTAGTGAAACGTTCTCTGAACCGTCATCGCTCTCCTGATCCACCTCCATCTCGTTCCCAATCTCCTACAGAAAGACTTGGCGCCAGAGATGGGAAGTAACGAAGTACAAATACTTCGTTACTGTACTCAAGTAGATTTTTCTGATATTTTTACTTTACTTTACTACTTATTTTTATGGCGACTTTTTACTTCTATTTCTTACATTTTTACACAAATATCTGTACTTTCTACTCCTTACATTTTTACACAAATATCTGTACTTTCTACTCCTTACATTTTTACACAAATATCTGTACTTTCTACTCCTTACATTTTAAAAAATTGTCTCGTTACTTTAGTTTTGAATCATTTCAATGGAGTTACCGTTATTATTTTTCACGTCATCAATACGAAATTCAATCTAATTGGATGGGAATCTACGTTGCATTTGACGCACCGCTACAAGATGAATCGACAGATTCGGCGGTATTCATTGGCGGCAAATCATTGCAGCTTGGTGGCGGTGGCGTTAGCATAGTAGCATGGATGACGAGATGATTGAAAATGAACACAACGGAGATCTAGTCCTATTGGCAGACATCCATTTAAAATGTAGGCAACGGCATGAAAAAAGTGGTTTCTACTTTTACTTTTATACTTTAAGTAAATTTACAAGCCTGTACTTTGTTACTTTTACTTGAGTGAAAAAGTTTAATCAGTACTTCCACTTTTACCAGAGTATTTCTTAACACAAGTATCTGTACTTTTACTCAAGTACGGAAAGTGAGTACTTTCGCCATCTCTGCTTGTCGCCTGGTAGCCTAGATCTACATGCTGATCACGTCACTCGCTGTAGTGTTTCCGGGCCCCATTTTTTGTCTTCCTTTCGGTTTTCCAAAGTTTTGTTTTTACTTAGTAACGGATTTGTAATGTAACAAAATACAATACTTCACTCAAAACGTAATCAAGTAAAATTTAAAAACTACTTGAAAAATACAAAATACACAAAAAACCTACTCAATACAGTAACTTGAGTAAATATATTTCGTTACTTTCCACCTCTGTTTATAGGTGATTAAATTCCCAGGGAAATCCTATTTAAATGTCAAATCATTCTGGCTTAAACCTGGCAGTGTATTCTCATTATGAGTTCGTATGAAATCGTGCGAAAAGTTATGCACCATAATTTCGTACGTTTTGGATGTTTTTTTCGTCGTATGCGCATCTTACGCACCATTCAAGAACATAGAATTTAAAAAACAATTAGCCCTAACCCTAAACCTAATTTTAGCCCTTACTATCAACTTACCAGATCAATTAGCTTCTGACCCTAATATTAGTGGAATACATACCTAAACCTAACACCTGGCCCTTGCCTTAAAAATACACTTAGCCGATCCCTAACCCTGACACTTGCCCTAAAACGTAATTTTAGCCTTGCCCTAACCCTAAAACCTAGCCATTACTCTAAAAGCTAACCCTAGTTCTCCAAGTTCTACAAACTGGCTTGGCTAATGCCTAACCCTAAGATATAAAACAGCAAGCAACGTAGTTAGAGACATGAATAAGTGATTATTGCACTGTTTTTCGCAGTTTTACGTCCGTCCGCGGATCAGCTTTTTTTGTCTGTCTGCCCGCGCATGCGCACTGATCTGGTTTTTTGAGGAAAAACGTCCAAAACGTAGGAAATAGTGTGCATAACTTTTCGTACGATTTCATACGAACTGATAATGAGAATATGTTGCAGTGTTGAACCTGGATATAAATTTACTTTTTATCAGATGATATTGAAATAATTTTGAAACATGTTTAAGAAACTTTAAAGCCCCTTTTGAAAGGCGTGTGGATGAAACACCATGTGACCTTGTTTTGGCCATTTCTATAAAAAGAAATGGCCGAGCTTAAAGCGTTTTAAAAGAGCAAAAGAGAATTAATTACTTTAGATCTTTGTTTCATCATCTTAATTCTCCAATCTGAAAGTTTCTGCTTAATTAAAGTTTTACTGGCCCTGACACGTGCAGCGGTGTGGGAGGGTCAGGCCAGAGATGAAAACAAACACGCCCCGGGATTAGTGATGGAAATGTTCCCTATTGTTTATAGAATCACTAAAAAAATCCAGATTCCTCGGTTTGAGGCGCTGCGTCCAGAGCAGCTGACCTTTCTACTCTCCTCTCTAAACTAATTTCCATTGGCTGTCTGTCCTTATATTAGATTGTGATTGGCTGCCTCCCTTATTACAGGAGGAAATCCCCATCAGTCTGACTGGATTCCCATCTCATCCAATCAGAACGCAGCTATCACCTTATCTGTCTGACTGCAGCTTTTTTAGCTTCCAGGAAAATCTGAAATTTAAACTTCAGCTTATTTTGGTCCTTCTTGGTGCCGTTCTTCCTGTTTTAGTTCTAATCCCGTTTGTCTCAGGTTGTCTTGGTGACTCTGGTCGTTGATGTCTGAATTTAGGATGACTTAATCCCCACCATGAAATATTGACCACAGAGAGCACGGCGGGTCCTTGGTCCCGGTCTTCAGCCTCCAGAGGCCTGCTGGACTCCAACTCTGCAGCGCTGCAGATTAATGCCTTGCTCAGAGGCTCGTCTCTGCCCAGTTCTGCTGAAACTGGTTTCCTTTTTTTATTCTTTTCTTTTGGATTAGAGGAACTAAACTGCCGTCAGGATTAGGGATGGGGATCGTTAATATTTATTGATATCGATACCTTTATCGATACTGCTTATCGATCCGAGTCTTTATCGATACCACTATCGATACTTTTCTGTTATTTTGTGGAAAGACGATGCGACAATATGTTTTTAACAGACAGAAAGGAAGTGGGGGAAAAAATTTTTTTTTGAAGAAATGTCTTCTTTTGATTTAAAAAAATATATACGTTTTCACAATTGTTGGTTAATGTATTGTCTACTGTCACTTTTATCATGTTTTTAGTGATTAGGAAAATATTTAGCAAATAAATAATTGTATTTTAAATTAAATGTAATTTTTAATAAATGTTGGCATCAGTAGTTTAATTATATA
Organism: Cyprinodon tularosa; assembly: GCF_016077235.1. Classification (NCBI taxonomy): domain Eukaryota; kingdom Metazoa; phylum Chordata; class Actinopteri; order Cyprinodontiformes; family Cyprinodontidae; genus Cyprinodon; species Cyprinodon tularosa. The sequence continues at coordinate 1,527,969 of NW_024039127.1, read as the reverse complement.
TAGAGCAATATACAACTGTATTACTCATGTTTCTCGCCAAAAACTAAATTTCCCTTTTCTTTACGTTACACTTGAACGCATCATGATAACCTAATTGTCGTTTTACTGAGCCAATCTGAACGCATCATCACGCAGCACGTCTGAAACTTTATTTACTTTTCAAGCTAACTAGCTTGTATGCTTCCGATTACAACACGGATTTCACAATTACTATTTAACTGACCGGACAAGCTACAAAGTCTGTGTGCGCTCTGACCAGTGGTACTCTGAGTGGATGATGAAGACGGGCCCGATTGCGGCGGCAGGAGGAGGAGGAGTCTTTTCAACCCGGAGACAGTCGAAGGTACTGCATTTGGCCTTTATTTCATGCACAATACTAATGTGCTTGGCCATTGAGGTTGTGTCCCCCCGGTTTAAAAGAGATGATATTGCAACATAAGTTGCATTTCGCTTCTTCTTTATCTTTGAGCTTGGTAAAATGAAGCCGAGTCGCGAGCGAAGTTAACTGCCAGACTTCACTTGTTTTACTTTTAATATCTGTTTGCTTACAATTTCATTCCAAAACATTGGTGGACATGCTGCAGTGATTGATTAGATTTAAATGCTGTGACGCGACTCGAGGGACACACAATTATGTTACAGGACCTCCGGGAGAAAAAAAACAAAAACGACCAGACTCGATAGTGGTATCGATAAGCCCAAACGTTATTGATTTTCGGGTTTTGAAAAAAGTGGAACCGGGTCCTTGATGGAACCGGGTTTCGATCCCCATCCCTAGTCAGGATGAGCTGCTTGTGAGGAATTAGATCAGGCTGCCCTGAAGGAATGATTCTTTCTACACCTACAGTATATGCCTCATCACGAAGGGGCAAATTTAGGAAATCTGGGGCCCTAGGCAGAGACAGGCAGAAGGCCCTCTGAGTTCAGAAGACAACACATAAAACAGACCCATCGTACTGATAGAGAAATTTTTAAATTGTAGGGAAATCATATTTTAATGACAAATCATTCTGGCTTAAACATGTACATTAATGTACGCTTTATCAGACGATATTGTCCCAAAATTTAGAAAATTTCTATTTAAATCGTTTGTTTTGCTCGGTAGATCAGTGGGTAGCACTGCTGCCTTGCAGCAAGAAGGTTCTAGGTTCAATTCTCAAGCCGGGGTCTTTAAGCATGAAGTTAGTATGTTCTCCCTTAGCATGCGTGGGTTCTCTCTGGGTACTCCAGCTTCCTTCCAGAGTCGAAAGACATGCCTGTTAGGTTAACTGGCTTCTATTCAATTCTATTCAGTTTATTTCTATAGCTCCAATTCACATCATGTCATCTCAGGTCACTTTCCAGTTCACCAGATCATCCAGTCAGATTGATTCAAAGTTTTCTATCTAAGGAAAACCAGCTGATTGCATCGACTCATTGACTCTTCAGCAATCCCTCAGACTAAGCATGCTTGTAGCGACAGTGGAGAGGAAAAACTCCCTTTGAACAGGAAGAAACCTCCAGCAGAACCAGGCTCAGTGTGAGCGGCCATCTGCTGAGGCCCACTGGGGTTCAAGGAGACAGAAGCAGACATAGAAAAAGAAGCATAGATACAAAAGGCAACTGTCAACCAGCTCCACAGGCGGCCCCGTCCAGGAAACACACAGCCAGGCAGACGAGCTCCAAGCCAGCTCCCATGTCAGAGGATGAAGAGAACACATCCAGTTAGTCACAGTCAGAGAAACAGGACTACACTGGAAAACAGGCCAAGCTCCAGCATTCTCTAAATTCTCCTCAGGTGTGTGCATGAATGGTTTGTTTCTGTGTTGCGATGCACAGGCGACCTGTCCAGGGTAGAACCCGCCTCTCACCCATTGACAGCTGGAGATAGGAACCATCAACTCCTCGCCTCCTGGGATAAGCATGTCAGAAAATAAAATGAATGGATGGATGGTTTGCTGCTGTCTGTTTGGACCTTTCTGAACATGTGCAGCAAATGGACTGATCCAATATGGTGGACACTGAAGGGGGGGCTGAGACAGACTTAATATTATGAGCAAAAGGATTTTTATAAAAAACATAATTAATGTGCATAAATAAGGAATAGTTGTATTAACCATACATGGAAACAGAGTTTTATGGCAGCTGCCTAGTATCCCCCCCCCCCCCCCCCCCCCCCCCCGCCGTCACGGCTTCAAGCCGACCAACGTAAGGTGAGGGAGGAATTCCAGTCCCAGTTCCTAGATGATCCCTTCCAGCTTTCCCTGGCTTTCAGGTCCTCCAAAGGGCCGGGCCCTTAGAGGGAAGCAGCCCCTGAATTTGGACACTGAGTGTCTCCTGGGGGCCAAATAGGAACGTTGAGACATCCCTCTGACAGGAGGCGTCCTGATTCCTCCTCCTCACTGCCAGCTCTGTTCAGACAGACCTGATGATGAAGAGCGCTGACACACTTCCACTCTGGATGGGATTTTTTTTTTTTTTTTTGATGGATTCAGATTGAGCCAGATAAGCAAAAAGGAGGATTTAAACTCACTTTATCGTTGTTTTCCAGGACCTGAGTTAGCAGAAAGACGGGGGGGTTATAGAGGTAAAACATAAATGTTTGTCTTAAAGCAGTTTATAGATGAAATAAAGCTAAAAATAAGGACTGCGGAGGTGAATGGATCGATGGCAGCAACCTTTCCTTCACCTGATCTCCAGATATACTCACACAGATCGTATCTTTGCAAACATCCCATCCTTCTTCTTCATCCTCCCCTTCTGACCTCCTCTCCTTCTCCTCTTTCCTCCTCCTCTCCTCCCCTATCGCTCCCTCTGGCTTGGTGACAAGCCTTCACTCTAGCGGCCGTCCTGTCCCGCTGCAGGGTGGAGTCCTGGCTCCAGCAGCTGTAGATAATGACCTCTGGAGGAAGCAGGGCTGGAAGAGAGAGGCCAGGGAAGTGGAAAACAATAAAGTGAATGTGTGGAGAGAGCAGGAAGTAATGAGGAGAGCGAAAGACAATCTAAACTTCCTAATGCCTCCCTGCATGAAGCAGCTACAAGCTTTTAATGCTGCCATCCATTATTAAACATTAGCAGCTGCAGACGCACACTTTCAAACACTTTAAACAGCGATCAGAGGAGCATTACTGCTCCTTGCTGGTGTTGCAAACACTTTTAACTAAGGAAATCCACTCCCTCAATATCTTCTGTTTGACTCACACCGCCCATCAGAACCTTACGACAGAGCATGTCCCGAATAAAACCGATGGAAAGCACAAAGAATTTTTGATACCCAAACTGGGCGTTTGTCAAATCAGCAAGGAAATCCAAAAGACACTTAGCAAAACATAACGGCGAGAAGATTAAACGCAAAAACATCTCCATCCCAGATGTTGCTGGAGTCTCTCAACAGGATTTTCTCCAAACACAAAATCCCAGAACATTTCAAACCTTCAAACATTCTTAGGAGGACCAGAATGTTCACATTTTGGACAAAGAAGACAGGAGGTTTGAGAGGGGCGTGAAGGAAGCCATCTATGTTAAGAAAGAATAAACAACCTTAACCAGGAGGGGGGGTCAGGTTTCAGCTTTCAAAAACCTACAATCGGCGATAGAGTTGATTCCTTCCCGCTATCATCGCAGCTCCAACCCCTTTACAGGAGAACAGAAGACCTCGCCTATTCAGCCAGGCCAGCAATTCCCTCTAACGCCCCCCCTTTTAGAGACATAGACAGGTATGGGGCATTGCAGGCTAACAAAGAAGCCAAACGACCCCCATTCCAAAGGGGGGGACCCGTTCATCCGTTTCATTTAGCATGTTTTCTAAACAAAATCAAGGCTTTGTTGGGTTGCTGGATAAAACCTAGCCTCGTGAGACCATCCTGATCTCGCGAGCTTTCAAGGTTTAACTCGCAGATCAGTCTGGAGACTCTCTGTTGAAGAAAATTTGGAGCCGTTCACCAAACGAACGTCCAATCAGCGTTGGCTTTGAGGCGGGTTGAGGTGTGACGCAACGAGAAGCGCAACAGTTCAGTCTAAAGAACATGGCGCCTTCAGCCGATGAAACTAGCGTTAGCGTGGCTATCGAGCAAGTTTTATGGGAATTACAGAGTATTTGTTCACTGAAAGAAGAGCAAAACACTGCTCTGGAGGCTTTTCTCAGAGGAAAAGATGTTTTTGCTCTTCTCCCGACTGGTTTCGGCAAGAGTTTGATCTATCAATTGGCTCCTCTTCGTCGTCGCTCTGTTAGTACGTCGTATGCTTCGTTGATCTGATTGGTTTATTTGGCCCGTCTATCACCAACATAGGCCAATCAGCTAACCAGTATTTTCGCCCCTTCCCAAAATTACTTCAACGGAAGGTTTCCAGATGGATATGCGGAGCAAATCCATCTGACGGAGTCAGGTTAAACAAAACCTGGAACTCAACACTATTTCTGACATTTTGAATAGAAAAATCTTCCTGGATGGAAGAGAAACGTCTTCAAACTTGGACATAGCATCCTCAATGTCCTTTGTCCATAAGGTTTAGATGTACTGCAGAGTCTTGTCCAGAGGAGGGCGCTCTTCTGTGTCGGTTCATGCGTCTGTTGAGAGGTTGTTTGGTTTCTCCAATATAAAGATCAGAGCATTCCTCACTGCATTGAACTGCAGACACTCTGCTCAGATTAGGTCTGGGGGTTTTGTCCTTAGGATGCACTGCAACACTATTTATGACATTTTGAATTGAAAAAGCTTCCTGAATGGGAAGAGAAAAGTCTTCAACCTTGGAAACAAAGTCCAGAGGATTGTTTTACCTTGAAATGACTATGACCTGGATGACTGAGAATCTTCACCAGGATAAACTGACTATGGCTGCTGGGCTGACCAGGTATGCTCATCTGAGAGAACACCGCCCAAAGTTCTGAAATCTGTCTGGATTAAAATGTAGACACCAAAGGAACACTGTGGTTCAAAACTCCTATATTCAAATATGATGATGAAGGTTCTCAGTCATCCAGGTCATAATCATTCCGTAAAAATTCAAAAAATATCCACTGGACTTGATTTCCAAGATTTGAAGACGTTTCGCCACCTCTCCAGGAAGCTTTCTCAATTCAAATGTCTGGATCCGCAGTGAGTTTGAGTCTTATATTGACAATGCCTTGTATCGCTTGGAAACATGCAATGGTAACCGATGAATGGCCGCCTCTGGACAAGACTCCGCAGTACACCTACACCTTGTGGACAAAGGACATTCTTTTGAGGACCAGAATGTCCATATTCTGGATAAAGAAAATAGGTGGTTTGAGAGGGGCGTGAAGGAAGCCATCTATGTTAAGAGAGAAAAAACAACTTTAAACAGAGGTGGTGGACTCAGATTCCAGCTTCCAAAAACATACAATTCAATCATAGACATGATCCCTTCCAGATATTACCAAACCCCCCACCCCATCACAGAGGAACGAGGGACCTACCCGCTCCAGCCGGTGAACAATACCTCCTTAACACTAGAACTACCAGGATTTTTCTGCCTACCTTGAACTACCAGAGAAAAATCCACTAAAAACTATACTAAAAGCTTGCCTTAGGGTTCCCTTCCCCACACAGGCTCAAGCGACTCTGTGACAGCTATGAGCTGCTAACAGCCACATTTCCACAACAAAAGGAGTGTCCGCAGGAGGTCCAAAGGTCAAATGACCCTCTTGTAGGGCTTTTAGGTAAAAGGGACAATTGACCCCTCCGTAGTAGTTCTAGTGTTAACGACCAACCCTTAATAATCATAGACAGGTTTCAGGTATTACAGGAGACAATCCCCCCCTTAATGGCAATCCCCCCTTTAACGACCGAGCCCTAGAATCATAGACAGGTTTCAGATATTACAGGCTAACGATGGAACTAACGACCCATTCATCGGTTACCATTGCATGTTTCCAAGCGATACAAGGCGTTGTCTATATAAGACTCAAACTCACTGCGGATCCAGACATTTGAATTGAGAAAGCTTCCTGGAGAGGTGGAGAAACGTCTTCAAATCTTGAAAACCAAGTCCAGTGGATATTTTTTGAATTTTTACGGAAATCCTATATTCAAACAGTTAGAGTTCCTGCTGAATGCCTTCCATGGTTTTAAAGCTGTTTTTAAATCATTACGTCTATCTTGCGTGTTGCTAGCTTCCCCGGGTCGTCCATGATGGGGTGGAGTGATTATGAACCCCAGCCCCAGAGAGAGATCTAAAAAACTCAGTAAACTTTTGCAGGTTGCTGAACTCCCTAAAATCCCTCTTAGTAAATGATCCGCCTTTCGATTAGAATCCGTTTAGGATCAGTTCCTTAAAAAGATTTGTTAACTGAATCGTTCAGTTTATGCCGTTTATTTGTGCAGCATGTCAGCGACTGACTGCTCCACCTCCAGCTAGATAATAGTTGGAATAGCAGCTCTGTTGATTGTGTGCAGCTAGTTTGAGAACTTTAGAAACGAATAAAGATGAAGTGTTGACTTATTGGGGTCTTATTCCGAAAGTCAAACAGAGCTGAATAAAACGTCAAAAAGCTGCTCTGCTTCACTCTTCACCAAAACCACACCTTGTCTTGATTGATAGAAAATATCAGCTGAGTTTTTTAACTCCAGCAATATTTACTGTGCATCCATAGCAGGTGTAACTTCGCTGTTATGCATTCTTTGCATCACAGCGCTCCTGAACGCACCTCTACGTAGGGATACCATTTCATAGAGTGAGTGCAGTGATAGAAAGAGATGAGATTTGATGTCTGAGGTTATGAGAAAGATTAGCCGAAGTTTGGTGACCCTTTTATTTATTTAAAGACGTCTGCCACTATAACCTCAATAACCCCCCCCCCCCTTTTTAAATATTTGAAAGTCACATTAGAATCTCAACCAGCTTTGTGTTGTTTGTTCTACCTTACTTTTCATTTATTTATTTATTTTTTTGTAATTTAAGTTTTTTAATAAAAGCTGCTCCTGGATGATGAAGAAGGGAAAAAAGTGTCTCAGTATAATTCTTGCGGCTGAGGTTAGCCCAACCATCAACACTGAGTCTACCTCTTTCGTGAGCCGGGGTATTGCTGTTTTGTCTCCAAGAAGACATAGAAGAGGACATAGTGGGAGACTGACGTCTATCCATGTCTCTAGGAGTTTAAGTATTTTGTCCCAGAATGGTTCGACCAAAGCTCGCACCCATATAAGATGTAAAAAAGCAGCTGTTACTTTTTTAAACTTCCAGCAGACATTAGTGGTTTTGAAAGAGGAATCTCTAGACGTCCGTAATGTCGTCTGAAAGTGACTCTTCTGTCCTTTTCCACCTCAGAAGCAGCTTCGCCTGTAGAGACGTTCCGTCCAGCTGAACAGGAAGGTGTTAGACTGAATCCTCATGTTCCACAGAGCTCTGTGATGATGCATTTTAAGCAATAAAATGTTGAGTTTATCTTTTCAATAGAGAATTGAATTACCTGCATTTAGCTGCATTTTAACTTTAAGTTAGTCTATGTGCAAATTTCTCCATCTTTGGTCCGACGACTCGATTAATGATCCGAATAAAAGATTCGGAACATAGCAGTCAGTTTGAAGGCGTTTGTCTGGTACTGGTGCTGAACTGGTTCCACATTAACAGAAACACTGGTGTCCAGACTATCTCCTGGAATAAACTGGAACAAATATCCAAATATCTCAGAATCCTGATCTGTTACTGTCATCCTCAGGAGAATAAAATAGAATAGAACAGAACAGATTAGAATAGAATAGATTCGAATAGAATAGATTAGAACAGAACAGATTAGATTAGAATAGATTAGAACAGAACAGATTAGAATAGATTAGAACAGAACAGATTAGAATAGAATAGATTAGAACAGAACAGATTAGAATAGAATAGATTAGAACAGAACAGATTAGAATAGAATAGATTAGAACAGAACAGATTAGAATAGATTAGAACAGAACAGATTAGAATAGAATAGATTAGAACAGAACAGATTAGAATAGAATAGATTAGAACAGAACAGATTAGAATAGAACAGATTAGAATAGAACAGATTAGAATAGATTAGAACAGAACAGATTAGATTAGAATAGATTAGAATAGAGTAGAACAGAACAGATTAGAATAGAATAGATTAGAACAGAACAGATTAGAATAGATTAGAACAGAACAGATTAGATTAGAATAGATTAGAACAGAACAGATTAGATTAGAATAGATTAGAACAGAACAGATTAGAATAGAATAGATTAGAACAGAACAGATTAGAATAGAACAGATTAGAATAGAACAGATTAGAATAGATTAGAACAGAACAGATTAGAATAGAACAGATTAGAACAGAAGAGATTAGAATACAATAGATTAGAATAGAATAGATTAGAACAGAACAGATTAGAATAGAATAGATTAGAATAGATTAGAATAGAAGAGATTAGAATAGAATAGATTAGAATAGAATAGATTCGAATAGAATAAATTAGAATAGATTAGAACAGAACAGATTAGAATAGAATAGATTAGAACAGAACAGATAAGAATAGATTAGAATAGAATAGAATAGATTAGAATAGAATAGATTAGAATAGAATAGATTAGAATAGATTAGAATAGAAGAGATTAGAATAGAATAGATTCGAATAGAATAAATTAGAATAGATTAGAACAGAACAGATTAGAATAGAATAGATTAGAATAGATTAGAATAGATTAGAACAGAATAGATTAGAATAGATTAGAACAGAAGAGATTAGAATAGAATAGATTAGAATAGAATAGATTAGAATAGAATAAATTAGAATAGAATAGTGTTCTTCCTACTGTGTTTTATGCCTTAAATGCTTCCTGGTTCTTGGATAGATCCACCTGATCCAGAACCTCCGTTCCGTTTGGACCCACTGGTTCTGATTTACTGCTGCTCTCTGCAGCAGAAACCCCATCAGGACGTTTTATGGCCGCTGGGGGGGTGGGGGGGGGGGGGCTATGATTGTGTTTGGAAATAAAGACGCTCTTCTTCAGGATCTCATTATGTTTTAGCTGCTCAGAAGCAGTTTTTACTTTCCAAGCTGCGTCTCAGAACAGAACAGATTAGAATAGAATAGATTAGAACAGAAGAGATTAGAATACAATAGATTAGAATAGAATAGATTAGAACAGAACAGATTAGAATAGAATAGATTAGAATAGAAGAGATTAGAATAGAATAGATTAGAATAGAATAGATTCGAATAGAATAAATTAGAATAGATTAGAACAGAACAGATTAGAATAGAATAGATTAGAATAGAAGAGATTAGAATAGAATAGATTCGAATAGAATAAATTAGAATAGATTAGAACAGAACAGATTAGAATAGAATAGATTAGAACAGAACAGATAAGAATAGATTAGAATAGAATAGAATAGATTAGAACAGAACAGATTAGAATAGAATAGATTAGAATAGATTAGAATAGATTAGAACAGAATAGATTAGAATAGATTAGAACAGAAGAGATTAGAATAGATTAGAATAGAATAGATTAGAACAGAACAGATTAGAATAGATTAGAATAGAATAGATTAGAATAGAATAGATTAGAATAGATTAGAACAGAATAGAACAGAATAGATTAGAACAGAATAGATTAGAATAGATTAGAACAGAAGAGATTAGAATAGATTAGAATAGAATAGATTAGAACAGAATAGATTAGAATAGATTAGAACAGAATAGATTAGAATAGATTAGAACTGAAGAGATTAGAATAGATTCGAATAGAATAGATTAGAACAGAACAGATAAGAATAGATTAGAATAGAATAGAATAGATTAGAACAGAACAGATTAGAATAGAATAGATTAGAATAGATTAGAATAGATTAGAACAGAATAGATTAGAATAGATTAGAACAGAAGAGATTAGAATAGATTAGAATAGAATAGAATAGATTAGAACAGAACAGATTAGAATAGATTAGAATAGAATAGATTAGAATAGAATAGATTAGAATAGATTAGAACAGAATAGAACAGAATAGATTAGAATAGATTAGAACAGAAGAGATTAGAATAGATTAGAATAGAATAGATTAGAACAGAATAGATTAGAATAGATTAGAACAGAATAGATTAGAATAGATTAGAACAGAAGAGATTAGAATAGATTAGAATAGAATAGATTAGAACAGAACAGATAAGAATAGATTAGAATAGAATAGAATAGATTAGAACAGAACAGATTAGAATAGAATAGATTAGAATAGATTAGAATAGATTAGAACAGAATAGATTAGAATAGATTAGAACAGAAGAGATTAGAATAGATTAGAATAGAATAGATTAGAACAGAACAGATTAGAATAGATTAGAATAGAATAGATTAGAATAGAATAGATTAGAATAGATTAGAATAGATTAGAATAGAATAGATTAGAACAGAATAGATTAGAATAGATTAGAACAGAAGAGATTAGAATAGATTAGAATAGAATAGATTAGAACAGAATAGATTAGAACAGAATAGATTAGAATAGATTAGAACAGAAGAGATTAGAATAGATTAGAATAGAATAGATTAGAACAGAACAGATTAGAATAGATTAGAATAGATTAGAATAGAATAGATTAGAATAGATTAGAACAGAATAGATTAGAATAGAATAGAATAGATTAGAATAGATTCGAATAGAATAAATTAGATTAGAATAGATTAGAATAGATTAGAACAGAATAGATTAGAACAGAATAGATTAGAATAGATTAGAACAGAAGAGATTAAAATAGATTAGAATAGAATAGATTAGAACAGAACAGATTAGAATAGATTAGAATAGAATAGAATAGATTAGAATAGATTAGAATAGATTAGAACAGAATAGATTAGAATAGAATAGATTAGAATAGAATAGATTAGAATAGAATAAATTAGAATAGAATAGTGTTCTTCCTACTGTGTTTTATGCCTTAAATGCTTCCTGGTTCTTGGATAGATCCACCTGATCCAGAACCTCCGTTCCGTTTGGACCCACTGGTTCTGATTTACTGCTGCTCTCTGCAGCAGAAACCCCATCAGGACGTTTTATGGCCGCTGGGGGGGTGGGGGGGGGGCTCTGATTGTGTTTGGAAATAAAGACGCTCTTCTTCAGGATCTCATTATGTTTTAGCTGCTCAGAAGCAGTTTTTACTTTCCAAGCTGCGTCTCATTAGTTTAATCACTGAGGCTGAAGAAAACTAAACTAGTCTGGATCAGTTAGAAGAACCGTGACCCGCTGCCCACACAGACTGTAACTCTATAAGAGGGTCTGCTACCTTTGGGTTTGGAGGATAAAATCTTTTTCTTTAAAAATAATCATTTAATGAATTTAGTGTTAATCTGTTAAAAACAAAAAAATAACAATAATTTTTGTTGCGATCACTGAGTCTGGGAGCGGCCATTTTTGCCCAAATATAGTAGCCCCTCCCTCCTGCCATCTTCCAGCAGTGACGTCACGGTGCGGTAAGCCTAGCGCCATTCTCCCCGCTTTCCAAGCTAAATCAATGGGAACTACTAGACACATCTGCAATCAACAACAATTATTGAAGATTTCCAGAGGACTTCACCATTGAAATTCACCAGAGCTATAGTGAAACTGACAATGCCCACGTGCATGGCAGCTGGATGCTGGAATACATCGGGTAAAAAGGAAAAAAAGAGTGAAACCTTGAAAACTCGCGAGATCAGGATGGTCTCACGAGGCTAGCCAGGTCCAGGTTCTGACCCAAAAATACATTGATGTTACCATGGAGACCAGTGGATGCAGCCTGGTGGAGATCAGGAGACATAACAGGTTCTGCTGGGGAGGAGATAGATGGTCTCCTTGGAGGTGCAGAGCTGCCAACATCTCAACACTCAGATGTCCATCAGAATAAACCAAAGAAAATAATCCAGATTTATCTGCTTCTTATGATTGTCCAGCTGATTATAGCAAAGACTGAGGCTTCCTGACCCGAAACAGAACTTCTACTGAACATGAAGAACTTGGTGAACTCAGAACCCAAAAGTTTCTGATCCTGGATGAAACTCCACAAACAGATCAGCCGCTCATCATCAAACCCATCTCCAGAAATAGCAGCAGGTCTAAGAGCTGAAGGTGGAGATGTGAGGATTAGCAGCTCAGATGAGCCTGAAGCTCTGAGTTAATCCGCAGCAGCAGGTGGATGAGCGGAGAGCCGCACCTCAGCAGCCTCAGATCTGCTCCACCGTCCCGCGCTGATCCCTACTCTACAGTTTAGATCCTCGCTGCTGTGCAGTTTTATCTGCAGATTATGAATATTTCAGAAACTAACTGGAAGTTGTAGTTAATTAACAGGTCATTCAAATCAATGATTATTAGTTAGATTATTACTGAAAGCCCTTTAGTTTGGATTCCTGAACTGACTGTTAGAATTCAGTTGTCTTTCAGCAATGCTGTACAGTAATATTTGACTGGATGATCTGGTGAACTGGAAAGTGCCCTGAGATGATGTGTTGTGAATTGGCGCTATAGAAATAAACTGAATAGAATTGGATCGGAACTACAGACAGACCCAATGAAGGTTATTTGCTCCTCTGAACAGGTTCTAATGGAGCCAGTCCAGCACAGAGCCTGTTTGGTTCCTGACGTTGTGTTTTGCTGCTGCAGGTACGGTGACATGGTTCCAAGCACCATCGCAGGGAAGATCTTTGGTTCCATCTGCTCTCTCAGCGGCGTGCTGGTGATCGCCCTCCCAGTGCCGGTCATCGTGTCCAACTTCAGCCGGATCTACCACCAGAACCAGAGAGCTGACAAGATGAGAGCCCAGCAGGTCTGCATGCGTCTCTGTTTTCAGACACACCTGGACCGGACTTTATGGGAAAAGTCAGATCAGCAAGGAATAATCAAAGGATCATTATTTATACCTAAAACTAATAGTTTGCTGTGATTTAATGAATTTAGCGTTAATCACTAAAGAAATAAAATCATACTTTTCATCGCGATCACAGAGTCTGGGAGCGGCCATTTTTGCCCAAATATAGTAACCTCTCCCTCCTGCCATCTTCCAGCAGTGACGTCACGGTGCGGTAAGCCTAGCGCCATTCTCCCCGCTTTCCAAGCTAAATCTATGGGAACTACTAGACCCAAAATTTAGAAAATTTATATATATATATATTTTTTGTCATTATCTTCTGCAGGCCAGTTAGTTCTTCGTCAGCCTGAACACCTAAATTCGGCCAATCATATATCAACAGTCATCTGTCAATCAAATGTTTTCGGTCATAGCATCTTGATTCATATGTCGCAGCTAATATACGCAACGGTTGAAATCAGAATCCTTTCCTTTCCCATTGAGTTGCGTCCCAGTGTTCACGGGGATGGACGTCTGTGTCTTCGGCAGGCGTAGAGCTAACAGAACTGGCAGCGTTGCGAGGCAAGGGCTCAAACATGTACGGCTGGAAGCCTTCTACACCAAACCAAGCTTCTGCCGCCCTGGCGTGCTCTTCCACAACATCTTCGTCCCCGCTTTCCTCCTCTAAATAAAAAATGGATGACGGAGGAGACTCATCCACGACCTCCGACACTAAACTCTCCTCCTCTTGCATGTTTCCGCTGTCCAAAGCGTTCCTTGACAGCGTCGTTTCTAAGGCACCAATTTAGTGCTACTTGGTCCCAATGGAATTTCCCATTGGGAACCTGCTAGCACTAAGTTGCTAACTGGTTAGCAAGATGACAAAGATGGATGCCTCCAGTTAAGCACATTTAAATGAAAATTTAAAAAACACTTATCATTTATTGAACAGTATGTAATAATTTAATATTTAAAGTTCTTTCAAAAGTTTGGATTCTGAATATTAGCGGACTTTTCCTTTAAAACTGGAACCAGTGGTCTAAACCAAAGTTAGCTTAGCTAGGAGGCTGCAGCTTTCTTAGTTTTCAGTTCAGGGTCAGTCAGGTCAGGTCAGAGGGGGGCTGATAGTGAAAGGAAGTCAGAAGATCCTCAATAAGGATTCAAAGCATCAAGGTGTGTCGGTGTTTGTTGACGCTGTTGTTTTCCTGTGTTTCCATTCACAGAAAGTGCGTTTGGCTCGAATCCGAATGGCGAAAAAAGGAACGACCAACGCCTTCCTCCAGTACAAAGAGGACCACACTGTTGGAGTGAGACACACACACACACGCATGTTTGTTCTGCTGTATGTAGTGGGGACCATGTGTTTTCAGTCATTTTTAATCCTTTCTATAACCTGACTCCTCCAGATGGATTTGCTCCGCATATCCATCTGGAAACCTTCCGTTGAAGTAATTTTGGGAAGGGGCGAAAATACTGGCTAGCTGATTGGCCTATGTTGGTGATAGACGGGCCAAATAAACCAATCAGATCAACGAAGCATATGACGTACTAACAGAGCGACGACGAAGAGGAGCCAATTGATAGATCAAACTCTTGCCGAAACCAGTCGGGAGAAGAGCAAAAACATCTTTTCCTCTGAGAAAAGCCTCCAGAGCAGTGTTTTGCTCTTCTTTCAGTGAAGAAATACTCTGTAATTCCGATAAAACTTGCTCGATAGCCACACTAACGCTAGTTTCATCGGCTGAAGCCGCCATGTTCGCGCTTCTCGTTGCGTCACACCTCAACCCGCCTCAAAGCCAACGCTGATTGGACGTTCGTTTGGTGAACGGCTCCAAATTTTCTTCAACGGAGAGTCTCCAGACTGATCTGCGAGTGAAACCTTGAAAGCTCGCGAGATCAGGATGGTTTCACGAGGCTATCCTTTCTATTCCCTAACTCTAAAACTAACCCTAACCATTAGCAAAATAGCTTGCGAGGAACAGCAAAACAACTGGTCCTCATTGCGATGGTGAAATTGGAAAAATGGTCCTCACTCTGACGCCCCCCCACCAACACACACACACCCCGACAGTAAAATAAGGCCTGAGAAAGACATGCAGCTCTAGGAATAACATTAGATGATACGGAGCTAAATGAAGGCCATGAAGTTTGTTCTACAAAATAGCTTGAAATTTCCTTTTGAAAATGAAAAAAAAGAAATAATAATCAAATAAATTTAAATAGACTAAAAGTGCTGCTCGAATGCGTCAGCATCA
This sequence comes from Cyprinodon tularosa, assembly GCF_016077235.1. Classification (NCBI taxonomy): domain Eukaryota; kingdom Metazoa; phylum Chordata; class Actinopteri; order Cyprinodontiformes; family Cyprinodontidae; genus Cyprinodon; species Cyprinodon tularosa. The sequence continues at coordinate 1,512,950 of NW_024039127.1, read as the reverse complement.
TAATTCCCCCAAATATATTTCTTTTAAAATAAACTGCATAGATCAGTGAAGAAGGATATTTAATAACTAGTCCCATAAACATTAAACACCAACGGCGTTTCTAAAAACGATTTTATTTCTCAACAGATGCATCAGAATATATTTGTCCAGGAAGTTAAGCTTTCACTCATCCTCAGTTTATTTTAAATATTTACTCTTAAAATCTCTCCAGCCTTCGGTGTCATCCTCCCTTTTTCTTTTCTTTTTTCTGTGCGCCGACCTTCTGAAAACCTGACGGTCTTAGTTAGCCGTCGTTGTCCTGGTCAAACCATTTTATGTTCAGGTGGGGGGAGTTCTAAAGGCCCTTTATTTAAAGAAAACATATTACATATAACTAAAACACATATATGTATATATTTAGATACTTTAATATTTTTATCACAAATATTTTCTGAAAAATTACTTGACATTTACTTGTCAATTTTGGACCCCTCTATCCTGGGCTTGGGGACAAATGACCCCTTTGTCGCCCCCTGTGGTCAGGTGTGGAAACAGCAACCATTTCTGCTGAACGCTTTTCTCCTCAGGTCGTCTGAAAGCTGCTAATAATAATGAATTTTATTTGTAACGCACTTTACATTTGAATTCAAATCTGAAAGTGCTAAAATTCAAAAAGGGAAAATTAAAACAAAGGTTAAAAGACCATAACATTAAAAACAGAGTAAAAAGACGATCATTAAAATCAATACATCTGAAGGCAAATGTAGCCTATAAAAAAAATTAGCTGCTTTACACAAAGCTGCTGTTGGATCGTCACATCTTCTAGATGTGATGCTAACTTTGCTGAGTCATCCATGGTTGGTTTATAACAAGGGAGTGAAGTGATTATGGACCTCACTATAAATAATTAAGGAGCTGCAAAGTAAAGCAAACATGAACAAACAATAATGTCTAAGAATTTTATATGAAGTTTTGATGCCAAAATAACATTTTTTGAAAAAAGTTTCTCTATAATTTTGCCCCATTAAGGTCCTGAGATGATCAGGACCATCCTCCTGGTAGTTCTGGCTTTGCAGAGATTATTTTTTTTCCAATATTGATCAATAAAACTAAAAAGGAAAGCGTCTGTAGGTGCTGAACAGGGTTCAGGCCTTCAGAGGGGATGTCCATGTGCTGCAGAACCTCCCAGCTTTCAGCTGATTAGATGTTAAAGACTCGATGAGGCCCACTCTCACCTCCCAGCTTCGTCATGTTTCAGGCAGACGGATTAAAGGTTTCACAGGAGCGGCTTTTAGCTTTACCTAAGCCTGATGGAGCTAACTGCCAGGTCCAAATCCACCGTTAGTGCCGAGCGGGAACCAAGGATTTAAAAGGAGCTTAAAGAGATAGAGGAACAGGAGGATTCATGCAGTGAAGATATTTTATTCTGATATTATTTCATCATCCCACAGTGGGGAAATTTAAAGGTCAGAGACAGAGAGAGACAGTCTTAGCTTTGAAACCGTAACCAGTAACGCCGACCAACGATAAGACAAACCTGGAACATCATTAACATCAACCTGAAGCTTTTTTTTTTATTTATTAAACAAGAACGAATCTCTGTCCCTCTTTAACCATAAATGTCTGGTACAGAGCCCACTAAAGGCCCCCAGGGGCCACACCCACTTTAACCTTCTGACAAAGTAGGTCCCTTTTAAAACAATTCTCTAATATAATTTTTCTTCTTTAAAAACTACATTTTGTTTTTAAACTACGGAAGAGGATTAGGGCCACTGAAAAAAAAAAAGTTAACTGATTTTTAAATTTTATTTCAGTTTAACATGGGAAAAAAGTCAGAATTCTGACTTTTTTCTCAGAATTCTGACTTTTTTCCCATACTAAACTGAAATAAAATTTAAAATCAGTTAACTTTTCTTTTTTTTTTCCACTGGCCCTAATCCTCTTCCGTATAAAACACATTAAACATGATGGATATAATTTAAGGATTTAGCAAACATGCCGGAATCCTCTGGAAAAATGCTTCAACGGGTATATTGCTCCACCCTTCATGGTTGGTATCCATGGAAACAACAGAGTCGTATCTTAATGAAACCTATTGTACATCATTGTTAGATGTTGTCAGCTGTTTGTGTGTAACACGTTTTTAAAAGTAAAAGTCAATTTCATAAACCATGTGCTTTACTTTTAGCTTTAGGCCCCTTTAGCAAAATATTAGCTTTAACCACCGTTAGACTTACGCACCGTTAGCTTCAACTAATGTTAGTTTTACACATCGTTAGCTTTACGCAATGTTACCTTTATGCACCATTACCCTCACGCACCGTTAGCTTTTGACAATGTTAGCTTTCTGCGCTGTTAACACAATGTTAGCTTTACGCACTGTTAGCTTTAGAGAATGTTAGCTTTACGCACCGTTAGCTTTCCTACACGATGTTAGCTTTACACAAAGTTAGCCTTACAGACTGTTAGCCTTGTGCGCGTTAAGCTTTATACAATGTGAGCTTTACTCACCGTTAGCTTTATACAATGTTAGCTTTTGCACCATTAGCCTTATGCACTGTTAGCTTTTCACAATGTTATCTTTACACAATGTAATCTTTACCAATTGTTAGCTTTGCACAATGTTAGCTTTACGCACCGTTAGCTTTACACAATGTTAGCCTTAGCCACCATTAGCTTTAGGTAATGTTAGCTTTGTGCACGATTAGCTATGTGCATGGTTAGCTTTACACACCAATAGCCTTACACACCGTTAGCTTTGCACAATGTGAGCTTTACACATTGTTAGCTTTGCACAATGACGTCATACACACTCCGCTTTGCTTTAAAAAATTATAAATATAAAAAATCTAACGGCGGATGTCTGGGGGACAGTGATTTGCCTACATGTTATGAATGCTGGCGTTCCATAAAGAATAAATGATGAACAGTTTGTCATGTTTGGTTTAAGGTGTCTAACCCAGATGCAGAACACTCAGAGGCAGGAGAAAAGTTCAAAGATTTGAACCCAATAAATGAACAGGTCCAGAGGGGAACTCGTTTGGTCACGAGTGGGTTCTGAAAAGCACACAGAAAAATCAGATCTAGGACGGGTCACGAGTGGGTTCACTGCAGAGGGGGACAGAGGAGTTAGTGGAGGTCCAGGTAATTTGCAGGATGAGAGTGTGCAGGGCTGTACCTGTTCTGGAGTTGAGCAGAGCTGCAGAGGGGGGGAACCTTGAGGGTCCAGAGGCTGTCGGCAGGCTGAGGGCAAAGGCGGAGGCAGAGCTTAATTTGAGTGCAGGCAGATCACAGATTTGAGTTTCCTTCCAGTGTCTTCTGAGAGCGGGCAGGCAGATCTTTGACAAGAATAATTCTCCAGAGTACTTCTGAGAATGGACAGGCAGATCACCGGCAGAGAAACTCTTCAGGGTTTCAGGTTTCAGGCAGGTTCAATCTAGGAAGCAGAGAGCAGAAAACAGATCAGGTTCAGGTTTTCAGGGAGTCAGAGGTTCAGACAGGCTGGTTGGCTCAGGCTTGTAACCGTTACTGGCAAACACTCTGGCACTGGAGAGAAGTCCTCTGCCTCCTTAAATACAGATCTCCTGATGAGCAGATGAGCGACAGGTGGTGCAATCAGCTCCGGCTCCAGGAGATCTAGTACGCCCTCTGGTGGAGAAAGTGGACAGACCTCCAGATCCCAACACAGTTTAGTTTGTTCCTTCAAGTCGTTGCCCATAGGAAGACGTTACTGGATATAACCTAACGGAATATCTTCAGAACGGCTCCAAATGACACTAAACTCATATGGGTGATAGAACATGATGCAATAACGTAAAATCAAGGGCCCAATGGTTTACATTAACCAAAAAATAGTTTGATCTGAGTGAAGCACAGAGGAGGAAGATCACAGTCGTTTCCTTAGGGTTTAGTTACACTATCAACCCATTAAAGACATCAAATCATATAAATAAGATTTGCCTTTGAGTAGGATAAACTCAAAAATGAGGAAAATGCACCACTGGGGTAAAAAACACTTATTCCATTAGCAAACTGTCTCACTTACCTACTCAAAATAAGGGTAAATACACTTAATTTAAGACATTTTTACTTCTGTTTAGATTGATTTTCCAGTGTAGCTTCAATGTGATATTCTGATCTTTGATTCCTTCAGGATCAGCTTTCCTCTTCATACCGAACGACTTTACTTCAGAAATCAGCAAAATAAACATTAACACTAGCAGCAAACATCAGGAGTGTTTTTCTCTGCATCGGCTCAGTGGGTTGGAAGCCTGCAGGTACAATGATTGCACCTGATGAGGACATAAGCTGCTACCCCGACCTTCTAGTTTACACCGTGTCTCCTAAGGCTGAGCCTCTTTCTGTGAAATTAAACCAAATCAAAGGACTCCAGTAACTAATGAATCATACTTCCTGGATTTCACTGAGAATTGTTCTGTTTTTCAGGACAGAGACAGCGACAGCACGGCCCTGTGTGTGAAGAACAGATCGGCGTTTGAACATCAGCACCACCACCTGCTGCACTGTCTGGAGAAGACCACGGTGAGGCTGGGACCAATGCTGCCACTCTGTAGATAGGCCTGGGGGGGAACTGGGGCAGTGGGGTTCATAGGATACCTGGAGAGTTGTTGCTTTGAACTGTTCAATTTCTATTATTCTTTCACATTTCATTCTGTTTGCTAAAATTAAGATAAATAGCTAAATGTTACATCTAACTACATCACACATCTAATATCTCTATATCTGATCTATATATTCATATAAATCTTTCTATTTAAATGTTTAAAGAAATCTCACATTTAAATCTTAAGAAGTTTTGCTAATCGACCACGTCCCTTTAACATCTCTACTAGCGCTGACGCCGGGCATGCACGGTACGATTTATTTTCAATCGTTGCACCCCCACCATGCTGCTGGGTTTACATCTGAGAGGAAGAAGAAGAAGAAGAATCCTTGTTTGCCCACTGAGCGATTTGCCCACGACCACCTTACGACGGCCGACTGAATTTCAAACATGTTTGATTTTCTCCCGACCTTCTGATTCCTGATGGGGAGGTGGTCGTTAGAGGCTGATCGCCCCTTGTTACCCCCGTACACTACACCACGCACCATCAGGCTGAAAGTCGGCCCCATCCAAACATTTTCGCAATCGATGCGAAAAGGCCAAAACATCGTACAGTGCACGCCCGGCTTTACTGGAACACTGATAAAAAGAGGTGGCATGTTCTGAAGGTTGACGCCCACCTCCCCTTCTCATTGGTGTTCCTATTTTTGGGGGCGTGGCTACAAGTTCAGCTTTTATCCAGCATGTCTTCAAAAGATTTAGATTCACCATTTTAATTAAATATATTTAGTTTTAGTTTTTTTTATTTTAGTTTTGATAAAAGTATGGTAAATTATAATATGGTAAAAATTATTATTTAAATATAAAAAAGAAAAAAAAATATATATATATATATTTAGATCTTTTATTTTATTTTTTATAAAAGTATGGTAAATTATAATATGGTAAAAAATTATTATTTAAATATAAAAAAGAAAAAATATATATATATATATATATTTAGATCTTTTATTTTATTTTTTATAAAAGTATGGTAAATTATAATATGGTAAAAAAAAATATTATTTAAATATAAAAAAGAAAAAAATATATATATATTTTTAGATTTGAAAAAAATTAAGATTTACATGTAGAATTAGTTTTAGATATAAGATTTAGAATATAGATTTTGATTTAAAATTAAGGTATAAGACATATTTAGACTTAAGTATCATATTAAAAAAACAGATTAATATCTAAGGTATATATATTTAAATTAAAATTTCGTTTCACTGCTATATTTTGATTTAGATTTAATGTTTGGATTAAACAAATAGATTTTAAGTTTAACCACACCCCTTTAACGTCCCCACTTAGACTTAAGATCGTAGATATATATTTATATTAAAAATGTATATTTAAGATAGAGGTAAGGCTTTTAAGATATATATTTAAATCAAAAATGATGCTTTTAAAATTATATTCATATTTAGGCTTCACTTTTAAATGTAACATTTGAAATTAAGATTTACGATTAGATCTTAATTTAGATATAAGATATAGATTTTGGATTAAGATTTATATTTACAATTAAGATTGAAAGAGAAGATATAGATTTCAATAGAAAATGAAGATATACAGCTCTTATATGTAGCTATAGGCTGTAGAAATAGATTGAATATACAAATTGAAATTTTTAGATTAAAATTAAACATTTTGCCACTAAACTTTAAACAAACATTCAATCTAATTCAGTTTATTTCTATAGCTCCAATTCACATCATGTCATCTCAGGTCACTTTCCAGTTCACCAGATCATCCAGTCAGATTGATTCAAAGTTTTCTATCTAAGGAAAACCAGCTGATTGCATCGACTCATTGACTCTTCAGCAATCCCTCACATGTATACATGTTAAATGTATGTATTGGGGGGGCCTGTAGTCCTTGGCCCTGACCTCTGTTGCCGTTTGCAGTCAGATATCCAGAATGTGCGAATGTAGTGTGAAGCACTCTGGATTCCCAGGACTTTACCAGCAGAGGCCATCAACCATAACGGAGGATTAATGTCTGTTTTTTTTCTCCATCCTTCCTCACAGAACCACGAGTTCACCGACGAGATGAACTACAGCGAGCTCTGTATGACCGAGTCGGTGGGCTTCAGGACCAGCCGCAGCACCTCCCTCTCCAGCCAACAGGGGGCGCAAAACAACTCCACAGGATGCTGCCCCCACCGGGTCCGGAGGAGAGCCGCCATGCGACTGGCGAACTCCACGGTGTCTGTGAGCCGCGGAAGCGTCCAGGAACTGGACACCCTGCAGTTTAAAACCACTACCATACCGCACCAAACGTAAATACCCTCTAGAAACACGAACGATACAAGAATGAACCAACTCTGCTGATCAAAATCCTCACACCAGTGAAAAAACATGGAGGAATTAGCTTCTGCGGTGTTGGATCTTTAGAAGGTTCAGGATACAGCTTCACATTTGTTGAGAAGAACAAAAGGCTGTTCATCGGTAAATCAAATGTTTAAAGAAAAGTCCAGTCAGCAGGAATAAACAATGGATCATTATTTATACCTAAAACTAACACGTTTGAAGTTATTTAATGAATTTAGCATTAATCAGTAGTTAATCAGACTTTCAAAATCGTTCCCAAACCTTCCCAACCCTTCCAGGACCTTCCAAAACCTTCCCAAAACCATCTCATACCTTCCCAGACCTTCTCAAACTTTCCAAAACCTTCCTAGACATTCCCAAACCTTCCAAGACCTTCCCAGACCTTCCAAATCATTCCCAAACCTTCCAAAACCTTCCCAGACCTGCCGAATCCTTCCCAAACCTTCCCAATCCTTCCTAAAACCATCTCATACCTTCCCAGATGTTCCCAAACCTTCCAAATACTTCCCAAACCTTCCAAAACATCCCCAGACCTTCCCAAACCTTCCAAATAGTTCCCAAACCTTCCAAATCATTCCCAAACCTTCCAAAACCTTCCCAGACCTGCCGAATCCTTCCCAAACCTTCCCAATCCTTCCTAAAACCATCTCATACCTTCCCAGACGTTCCCAAACCTTCCAAATACTTCCCAAACCTTCCAAAACATCCCCAGACCTTCCCAAACCTTCCAAATAGTTCCCAAACCTTCCAAAACATTCCCAGACCTTCTCAAACCTTCCAAAACCTTCCCATACCTTCCAAAAGCTTCCCAGACCTTCCCAGACCTTCCAAAAACCTTCCTAGACCTTCCCAGACATTCCCAAACCTTCCAAGACGTTCCGAGACCTTCCAAACCATTCCCAAACCTTCCAAAACCTTCCCAGACCTGCCCATTCCTTCCCAAACCTTCCCAGTCCTTCCAAAAATGATCTCATACCTTACCAGACCTTCCAAATTGTCCCCAAACCTTCCAAAACATTCCCAGACCTTCTCAAACCTTCCAAAATCTTCCTATACCTTCCCAGACATTACCAAACCTTCCAAGACCTTCCCAAACCTTCCAAAACATTCCCAGACCTTCCCAATCCTTCCCAAAATGATCTTATACCTTCCCAGGCCTTCCCAAACCTACCAAATAGTTCCCAAACCTTCCAAAACATTCCCAGACCTTACGAAACCTTCCAAAACATTCCCAGACCTTCCAAAACCTTCCCAGACATTCCCAAACCTTCCAAGACCTTCCCAGACCTTCCAAATCATTCTCAAACCTTCCCAGACCTGCCGAATCCTTCCCAAACCTTCCCAACCCTTCCAAGACCTTCCCAATCCTTCCCAAAATGATCTCATACCTTCCCAGGCCTTCCCAAACCTTCCAAAACCTTCCCATGCCTTACGAAACCTTCCAAAACCTTCCCAAACCTTCCCAGATCTTCCCAAACCTTCCAGAGGTTGAGCCCAGAGGTCTGTTGGCGGTCGGTCATATCTGTTAGGCTGCAGGACTCTGGTTTGGCCCAAAGACCCAGCAGATCTGTTAAACCTGCACTAAATCTGTCAGAAGGTCGAACTTCCTGACTCTGGTCTCTGTCTGTTTCTCTCTCTCAGTCGATCCAGTCTGAACGCCCAGCCTGACGACCTGAAGCTGAACTGTGGCGAGCAGGATTTCACCGCCGCCATCATCAGCATCCCCACTCCTCCCGCCAATACGCCGGATGAAAGTCTCCCGCCATCGCCGGCCCCCATCCCCGGCATCCTGCGGAACACCCAGGCCACCGCCTACACCCACGAAAGCTTCAAAATCTCCTCCTTATAACCTTTGACTCCTCCTCCCCTGATTCAGAGCCCCTTCAATAATCCTCCCCCCTCCGTACCTCTGATCCCGGATCTGGGGAACCACAGGCGAACAGTTGAGACCACTCTGATGGATCCTGGAGCTGCTGGAAGTTCAGAATGAGCGCAGAAAAGAAGTGAACGCTGCAGAACCGTTGGAGAAAGACTCGTACCGGGAAGAGGTTTGGGTAGGAGGAGGTTCCTCTGCTTTTCACACACAGTTCATCCTTAGAGGTCTTGGTTTGGTACCGATCCGGGGCTGGATCACCCTGGACTGTCGGGAACCAGCTGCTGCTTTGGTTTCTTCTAGATTCTTCCCAATTCTTTGTTTAAACAGGAAAATAGCTGCTCAAGTCTTCGATTTTCCTGCCTCCTGCTACAAGCTGAGCAGTGTTTAAGTCAGATGGAAAGATGAATCCTCAGGATTTCCAGCATTTTTGGAATATCTCCTTATTGACCTGAATGATTTGGCCAGTTGGTTCTGAAGGAAAAAAAAAACTCTCAGGAACCAGCTGCTCCTCAAACCGACGGACCTGAACCGAACTGAGCTCATTCCGTCCCTCTGCAGCAGAATCATCTGAACTTACTGAAGGGCCTTTGGATGGTATCAACAGGCTCCAATCCGAACTGCTCCGGTCCGGCTGTAGCTCAGAAGTGTTCGATCCGGACCAGGGAGCTTCTACTCTCTAAAATATGCAACGTTAGGAAACCAGAACCTCATCAGGAACAGTTTAAGTCTCCAGTGATCGCTGCAGGGAACAAACCGACACGGGGAGGAAATGTTTTCACCGAGAGGAAACGACTGAAGCTCCTCAGCTGAAGGTCCCGTTGATCCGGTGGACGTGTGCTTTCCTGCCACGACTTCGAGACAAAACAAAACTAAATCTCCTTCTACTGAATCCAACCAGACTTACCTGCCTAAACCAATCAGCTGGTTCTGCTTTATTAAAGATGGCCGACGCTTCCTAAGAAACCAGTGATCCCAAAGTGTCCAAGCGTCCACCCTAACCCCTACATCATATATACTAGTGAGGACCATATAGTGGACTTCATAGTGAAGTCAGTTAAACAACAGTTTGGACAGATGATCACTACTTTTCGCTCCTGTAGGTCATGTGACTCCCTCTGCCCGTACGGCGCCTGCGACATCTGTTGTTCTTTCTCACTGCCACGACAAATCCAATAATGCTTTGCGAGGAGAGCTTTCGCAAAGCATTCTGGGATATATCTGCTGGTCTAATGACTAGTATTACCCCAATACCAGATACCTGGCTGTGCAGTATCGTTAGCCTGACGTAGTCCTACTCAACTCTAGTCAGAATATGAGTCTGATGCTGCTCCATAGAGCTGTGATTATGGGGCGTGTTTCGAACGAACCAGGAAAAAAATGCCTCTGCACTAGATTGGATAGACCTACAACCAATAAGAGCAACGGAGTGCGTGACGTATGTTAAGCGACGCATAGTTGTTGTCAACAAAAATCAAAGCGTGCAGTTGGACGCCTAGAATAAAAAGATGAGCCTTGATCGCGTTTCTCTGTTCCTCTTTTAAAATTAATTTGCTGTCGATATCTTCTAGAACAGACCTAATACAGAATCTACTCACCTCAACTCTCCAGCGGCAGCCATTGTTGTTGTCACCCAAGCGCACTTTGGTCACGTGGTTGATTACGTTACTGTTGATCATCTGTCCATCATCGTATAAAGCCTGCCCTGACAATTTGATTGGCCCGCCAGATATTGTGCGAGCATACTCGCGCTACTATTGAACAATGCCAGACCGAACTTCCCGACCTCAAACGTTGGGGGCGGGACTAAGTTCGGAATGGCACCCAGGCTACAGTATCGTGTGTCTATATGAAGAAGTGCCAGTGGTGTCAAAAATACACACATTTGTTACTGAAGTAGAAGCATAGATACTGCAGTTTAAAAACACTAAATATAAAAGTTGAAGTCTAAAGTTGAAGAATCAACTTGACCTCTTTACTCAAGTAAACGTGAAAAAGTATGTGCTCCAAATACTACTTTAAGTTTTTATTCCTACCTGGAATGGGTGAAAATAGTTGAAGAAACTTTAGGCTCTCAAAATGGTATCAGTGCCCTGTTGGTTGGTACTCGCCGATACCGATACCACCATTTTAGTGCTGGATCGGAGCTCCGCCTGATACTGGTGCAACACTACTAATGACCATGGATGATTGTTACTTTTGAAGGTGCATTGTGGGAAGTTTTGAGTGCACTACTTTTTCATTCACTAGAGATTTGGACAGCCATCTAAAATGGCGTAACCACCATGTAAGCGCCATATTTGGGGGTTAGGGTGGACGTTCGGACACATCCCTGGTGATCTCACCCTGCAGCTCTGGAATTGGTTCTGCCTTCCTCTTTAGAGGTCCAGATTCGGTTTGGTAGTGTACAGCGCCACCTGCAGACCATTTTGGTGGGAAAAGGTGCCTCTTTGGAGGGCTGGTTTTATAGGAAGCACGGCGCTATGGTCCGATGTATTCCGGGTCCAGAGAGACCAGATAACTTCCTTCAGATCTGAAGACTGATTCGTTTCTTCACAGTTCCAGATCATCTGAATCAGAAGCACTTTTAGCAGCAATAAATGAAGAGCTTGTTTGGTAACAGAGGAGCCCATTTATCTCTGGAGGCGTTCTGACCAATCAGCCTCATTTTGGCCCCATCAGGCTTCCCAAGTCTCCAGATCCAGGCAGGAAAGTTCTCGTCCTTTGATCCCATGAGACCTGAGCTGACCCGAGTTCCTCCATCGACTGTGAGACAGAGACCAGACTGACGCACTGTAACATATTTTGTATCATAAACGATCTCTGCATCTTCTGGAACAAACAGACCAAAAAAAGGCGTAAAAGGTTAGATGGAAGGCGTCGGGTTCTGCCTGACGTTCCTCCCTGCATGAGCCTCGTACCATAGAAGTAGCACTGCTGAACATTAATCTACCTTATCTGAGAATAAGAGAAAAAAAAAACACAGCGGGAAGAAAATCTCATCTGTTGATTTGCATGATGCTGTCGGTTCTGTTGACGTTTTCCTCCTTCCTGTATCCTTCCTTTCTCTGTCCCTCCTTTCTTCATCTTTCCTCCATCCCTCCGTCCGTATTCTATCTTCCCTCCTCTATCTCTTCTTCCTCTGTCCCTCCCTCCTCCCTTTCTTTGTTAAAACTTTTCAGGATGAGGTTTTGCTCCACTGAGGAGAAATTAAGCAGATTATCCAAAAGAGTCTCTGATTCAGGCATGCTCCTCCAGGATGTGTGGGTGTGTGTGGTGAGCAGTCACAATAATGCATGGATACCGTTGTAGGTATTTTACCTGTTTTCTCCTGCAGAGGCGTGAAGAGAGACGAGACTGAACTCAGACAGGAGGCTGTTCATCTCAGAATCATCTCTGCAGGTTCGGGTTCTGCTTCCAGACCCAAACCCAAGCGGCACAAACGCCCAGCGAAGCCTTTAGAGTCCAGATGCATCAAGATTTATGAAAATCCGGCTCAGATTGAAATGAGTAGAATAATATTGGCAAAGGAAATGGTTAAAAAAAGCTGAATTCATTTATAGAAACATTGGAAAACATAAAAATTATCAAATGAAACAGAAATAAATGAAAGCTTAAAGAAATTAAATATGATCCTATTTGTTGCCACAAAATGGGGAAAATCAGGAGAAAAAAATTGGAAGAAAGCTTTAATGTTTGCTCCAGTTATTTATAAAAAAAAAGGCTTGTTTGGGTGAAAATGAACGTTTAAACAAATAAAAAGGCTTTAAACCTGTTTTCATATTTGTTAGAAGGTTCCGTCATGATCAGCTGTAACCATCTCAGACGTTTTCCAGCTTTATTCTAACAAACAAACTGAATTGATTTTATTTTCTTACAGTTTTCAGATGTTTTGCTTTGAAAAGTCACTGAAGTTTATCTGGAGCTTTGACCTAACAGGTGACCTTCTGTCACCTCAGTCTGACTCTGAGCTGGCAGACCATGATGATGATGATGATAAAGTTCAGTCTCTGTGTGGATGAAGGGTGGTAAAAGAATGAAGGAGAAAACAGCTTTAAAGCACAAAGCTGTATATTCCATTCCACTAATAAAGAGCAACAGAAACTGAAGGTGTCTGCTGGACTTCTTTCTAACTCATCAGCTCCCCCTGCTGGTCACACCCCAAACAACAGCGAGCAGGAGGAGGAAAAGCTGGAGAAATGCTGCCATCTAGTGACCAGCAGATAGAACAGCCGCATTGGGACTCAAACACAAAGCTGTCCTTGGAAAACCTTAAACTTTAAAGTTAAATTGGGTTAATGTCCATATTTATCTACAGTTATAACAAATATTATTTGTTATGAGAATGATACATTATTTTAAAAACCATTAGAAGTGGATAGTAATGTATAATTATATTTTAAGCATTATTGTTATAAGTTATAGTAGGAGGTAATCTTAGCAGAGGTTCAATTCAATTCATTTTATTTCTATAGCGCCAATTCACATCATGTCATCTCAGGTCACTTTCCAGTTCAACCAGATCATCCAGTCAGATTGATTCAAAGTTTTCTATCTAAGGAAAACCAGCTGATTGCATCGACTCATTGAGTCAGAGGTGAGTATTATTATGAAAGTTCGCTAAATGGGAATAATTTCACTTTATTTTTTTATGGTAAAATGTTTCAGACAGACAGACTGAGGAATCTTGTTTCTATACATACTTTTTCTACTCGTCATCTTCTGTTTATCCAAGACCGCAGCAGATGGCAGGATTCCTAAACCTTCCCAAATCTTCCCAGACCTCCCACAAACTTCCCAAACGTTCCCAAACTTTCCAAAACCTTCCCAGACCTTCCAAAACTTTTCCAAACATTTCAAAACCTCCCCAGATCTTCCAAAACTTCCCAAAACCTTCCCAAACCTCCGTAACCTTCCTCAACATTCCCAGACCTTCCAAAACCTTCCGGACCTTCCCAAATTCTCCAAAACCTTCCCAACCCTTCCTAGGCCTTCCAAAACCTTCCCAAACTTTCCAAAACCTTCCCATGCCTTCCAAAACTTTCCCAGACCTAAACATTCCAAACCCTCCCAGACCTTCCTAAAGCTTCCAACACCTTCCCAAATCTTCTGAAACTTTTAGAAACCTTCCCAAATCTTCCCAGGACCTCCAAAACTTTCCCGGACCGTTCCAAACCTTCCTGGTCTTTCCCAAATATTCCAAAACCTTCCCAGATCTTCCCAAACTCTCCTAAACCTTCCCAAACCTTCCCAGACCTCCCTTAACATTTCTAAACATTCCAGCCATGGTTCTGTCCTGGTTCTGACTCCAGCCACGGTTCTGACTCCAGCCATGGTTCTGTCCTGGTTCTGACTCCAGCCACGGTTCTGACTCCAGCCATGGTTCTGTCCTGGTTCTGACTCCAGCCACGGTTTTGACTCCAGCCATGGTTCTGTCCTGGTTCTGACTCCAGCCACGGTTCTGACTCCAGCCATGGTTCTGTACTGGTTCTGACTCCAGCCACGGTTCTGACTCCAGCCATGGTTCTGTCCTGGTTCTGACTCCAGCCACGGTTCTGACTCCAGCCATGGTTCTGTACTGGTTCTGACTCCAGCCATGGTTCTGTCCTGGTTCTGACTCCAGCCACGGTTCTGACTCCAGCAATGTTTCTGTACTGGTTCTGACTCCAGCCATGGTTCTGTCCTGGTTCTGACTCCAGCCACGGTTCTGACTCCAGCAATGGTTCTGTACTGGTTCTGACTCCAGCCATGGTTCTGTACTGGTTCTGACTGCAGCCATGGTTCTGACTCCAGCCACGGTTCTGACTCCAGCCATGGTTCTGTACTGGTTCTGACTCCAGCCACGGTTCTGACTCCAGCCATGGTTCTGTCCTGGTTCTGACTCCAGCCACGGTTCTGACTCCAGCCATGGTTCTGTACTGGTTCTGACTCCAGCCACGGTTCTGACTCCAGCCATGGTTCTGTCCTGGTTCTGACTCCAGCCACGGTTCTGACTCCAGCCATGGTTCTGTACTGGTTCTGACTGCAGCCATGGTTCTGACTCCAGCCATGGTTCTGTCCTGGTTCTGACTCCAGCCACGGTTCTGACTCCAGCCATGGTTCTGTCCTGGTTCTGACTCCAGCCACGGTTCTGACTCCAGCCATGGTTCTGTACTGGTTCTGACTCCAGCCACGGTTCTGACTCCAGCCATGGTTCTGTCCTGGTTCTGACTCCAGCCACGGTTCTGACTCCAGCCATGGTTCTGTACTGGTTCTGACTGCAGCCATGGTTCTGACTCCAGCCATGGTTCTGTACTGGTTTAGTTCTGACTGTGTGTTTGAACCAGTTCATAGAGAAAATTCGGGTTTTTAAATGTGGTGCCTCCATCCTTTACTGAACATGTTTGGACCGGTCCTCTGATCAGAACCACCGGAGCAGTTCTGTAGCTCCAGGTGAAGCAGCTGCGCGCAGTGGCTGATGGGAGCTCAGCTAACAGGTGTGTCTCCTCTGCAGACTCCTCCCCTCCTGCTGTTTTGATCCATTTTACTTTCAGTCCGGTTACCGAACCCAGCTCCCGTTAATAGTCCCAACCAGAACCGGCTCCCTGCGTCAGAACTCGGTACCGTGGCCTTTCAGAAGCCCCTCCCCCTCCCAGACTCACCTGGACCTGCCGCCA